>NC_092819.1:74700339-75000339 GCF_023375885.2 Dermacentor andersoni
TATACGGTGTCAACTCACCTAACATTAGCCTGGAGCTCTTTGGCCACATTTGGCTCTTAGGCCACAAAACACTAATTCGTCATCACCATCATCATCATGCATAATTCGTCAGTCAATTAACCCGCCGAGGAGAGGCACCGGAGTATGTGCAGAGTTTGAAGGGGAGTTCCTGAACTGGTGTCACTGAATAAGTCTTGAATGTTAGCTCATTTTTTTACGCATTCCATTTTATCGTTGACCGTTTACTGTACATATAGATTAGGTCCTGAATATCTCGCACACGCTCTGAACAGTCCTATGCTTCCGAGCAAAAAAGGTGCACGCGTCACGGATACTTTTGCGCTTCTTGGTGGACAAAAGCTCGGTTCTCCGTGGCATTGCGGCAAGTCCATTCCACGTGGAATCATGCGTGAAAGGGGCCATTTTTTTATATACGTTGGAGTACCTACTTTCCATACGTCATGTGCCAACGCGGGCGCCGTAGACGCGCCAATGTGCAGCAGTCTAAAATTTCGGGACTCAAGCTGAAATGACACCTGACAACAAGAGGATAACAAATATGCCGTATCACAAATTTTATTTGCCTCGCCATCAATACTTCTTTATGCCATATATAAAGAGTACTATTATTTACACGAAAATGCATACAGCAATGGGCCCAGGGGCAAATTTTGTTGTTGAAAATGCAAGGAGGGGTGGAAGGGAGGAAGGAACGAACAACAAGTGCAATGAATCGCAGTTAAGAGATAGAGTGTAGGCACATGAAAACTTGTGCACACGACAAATTAGACTATTTGAGGTGTTCCCACGAAGTTCGTGCTGCCTATAAATGACGCAGAGACTCGTTCTCGGCGCAGACTATATAAAGCGAAAGCTCCTACACTGGTCGTTCTAAAGTAAGCTCGGGCAAGCGCATAAACCTGCGCGGGCGTTTGCTACGTGCGAACGCAGCTAAGATCGAATTACCGAAAATAAGCATATATTACGTGCACGTCTTACAAGGTGCTCACTAAAAAAATGCGGAGCAACTGCTTCATGAAATGGAATTGCGACGCGGTTCGTCGATCAGTTGAACTGTTGGGCAACATTCCCGCCGAGAACGAAACAGCAGCCGCTCCATCATTTTAAAGAGTGGTATTGCCAGAACGGCACGAACAGTTCCCACGACCTCTGAGCATGCACTGCTCTGAAGGCCGCTAGACCAGTCGGCGGGACGGGCGAATCATCTGATAAATGCGCACCCCGCGGGAAACTGTACGAGCGCTATAAAGCTGTAGCGTGTGTGTACATCCGCGCGTCCATCTGACTGCACAATCGAAGCAGCTTTTATACCAAGCTTCCGAGACTCCTGGCAGCGCTCTGCGTTTCTAGACTACGTCGATTCTCTCCCATCGACGAGAGCTCAGTCAACCCTTAAGCGGCAACTACATGTGGCCTATAGTACCAACGTACTTTCGGCTAGTCTCTGCCCGGCGTCCACGCGTCTGTCGCGCAATAATTCTACTGTGAGCGTGGGCGAAAATCGCACCCGCGTAGTACCAGCATTTAAAGTTCGCGTCCGAATCACTACGAGTACTTTCCGGCTTCTTCCTGTAACGCGAACGGAGCGCACTCGAAAATGACGGGGAAAAAAATTTAGGAGGAGATGGCGAGCAGCCCTTGGTGACACGAGGTTTCAGAAAAAGACGCGTTGGTATTATTCGTCTCTTACTATAAGCCCTTTCCAGCTTTGTAAAACGAAGATCAGCAAGTGCAGCCGCTTTCTACGACTTCCAGGATAGCGGCGGCGCGCTGTTGTGCGCACAGCACGTGACACGATGGAATCTCAAATGCCGTGGTTCGAGGCATACTGTGATCGCATTCCGCTGGGGTCAGAGAAGCAGGAATGCCCACTTCACGGGATGAAATCCATCGCGAAAGAAGAGCTGCATCAAATTTAATGCCTTAAAGATTGTGGCCTGACATGAGCGAATGCTGGAACAAACGACCAAGCGGGCGTCGTAAGCGTGCGCGAATTCGTGAGGGACGTATAAAGTGACGTAAAGTGACGTAATGCGACGTGATGCGTGGAAAGCGTCTGGAGCGTTCTGCACGGAACGCATTTAGACAGCGTCTGGCGATGCGACACTGAGAAGCTGTCGGAAATAGCTTCCATGTGATGACCACTTTATTTTTGGGTGTATATACAACAACGCGTCCCGGTACAGTCCTGGTACATCGGCGCTCCCATGCGAAAGGAAGTGACTGTTGGGCCTGGAGGGAGGGGGGAGTGAAAAAAGGAGAAGTTGGTGGCCGGAAGAGCATGCAGCAATAGATAGACTATTGTTCAGAGTACAAAAGAGACATGCAAAGGACAAGAGACCGAGGGGAACGAAGCCTCCATTTCTGCACACTTAATTGCGGAAAACAAAAGGAGAGCAAGAACACGATATGACTCCTAATTACAATATTCTTTTTTTAGACACCAAAGCTTATATGCGAGAACTTCAGGAATTCTCGCGCTAATGCATAATACGAAGAAGATTTTAGGAAGTAATCAGTTGTCCTACGCACTTACGAAAGAAGTAAGAGAGGCTGCTTAATTTTCCGACAGTATATATCACTATTATTATTATTATTATTATTATTATTATTATTAATATTAGTAGTAGTAGTAGTAGTAGTAGTAGTAGTAGTAGTAGTAGTAGTAGTAGTAGTAGTAGTAGTAGTAGTAGTAGTAGTAGTAGTGGTATTTCTTTCGAAAACGCATATACACTAGACACTAGACAGGAAAGGTAAAGCGAGGAGCAGGCTGGCAACTGGCACCGGAAGGGGCACAACGCCAGGAAAAAGGGGAGGGAAGAGGAAAGAAAGAGCAAGATGACAAATCTCCAAGACTTAAGCACAACACACACCGCATAGGTCACACACAGTAAGGCCGGTCACTTCCGGTCTCGCCACTAAATAAAGTCGAAATAGAAAAAAAATACTGTTTGAGGCCCATTCTATCTTGGCTCCCAAGCAACCATTTGTTGCCGTGATGCCGAAACAGAGGCTGGTTGGCTCGACAGTATAGCCGGCTCTGTCGCAAGGGGATGAATCTGCCAAGACCTTCACTTTGGAGAGAGCGAGAGTCTGCGAAATACCCGTGCGTGCGGTGTCAAGGGAGACACTTCAACTTGAAGATACCTGTAACGCTACGAGCTTCAAAAATAACGTACAGCGCGAAGAACAAGGACAGCGATAGACGACATACACAGCGCTGACTTCCAACAAGAAGTCAGCGCTGTGTATGTCGTCTATCGCTGTCCTTGTTCTTCGCGCTGCACGTTATTTTTGATCATGAATTACCAACTAGCCCAAGCAACCACCCTAGTTCGCTACGAGCTTCCTTCAAATATGACGTCATTTTTCTTTTCTCATTTTGTTTTACAAGTTTACGCAAGTTTGCTCTACTGAACTTCAAAAAGAAATATGCCAAGAATTTCCTCATATTTTGCTAAACAGCGCATAAATGGCTTCTACGGGACTCAAGAAATCCAATAAGAACAAACTACTTCATTTGCCTATTCTAGGACGACAGTTGCGCGAGGTCGAAGCCGACACTTAGAAGAGCGTCTTTTTTTTTTTCGCTTTCTTCGATGTCTCGCCACTCTTTTCTCAGAACTTTCCGGGAATTTTAAGTGAAGGAAACATCCATCGAATCAGAAGCAAACGAAATAGTGTAACGCGATATCCCACAGCTAAAATTCCCCTTGACCGTGACCGTGTACTTGGCGCAGATTAAAAGCTAGGCTGAGTGTTATAGCTTATCTTTTTTACGGCAGTTTATCTGGTAGCCATAAATTTCAAAGAAACACTCGACGACACGCGTTGTATCATTGTCCTCGTACACTGCAATCACGACAACACAAAGCAAAACAGACATTTGATTCTGTAGTCTCGACATCAAGGCCACGTTCCGCGCATGCATGTTCACAGCCACTTTTTAATGTCAGTTTGGTTTATTAGCAATAGTTGGTCCTAATGCCAAGAAATAAAATTTCATGGCCTTGCGTCAACTGACCAGGCTGGAAACTTCAAGACGCGATCTCTAAAACCACATGTATAGCCTACAGCACGTCTGAGAACCACTCCGGGCATAAGAAGATCGCTGTAGCGATGTTCGAACTTCCCACGTCAGCGATGGACGATACTAAGAAAACTAATGCGCACGCTCGTTTAATGCGTACACTGTCCCTAAAACGCCGTCGTATCCCGTCCGGCACTCTACGCGCAAGAGCGCAGTGACTCAAAACTTGACGGTGGCTGCATGTTTGGCGCCAGCGCCTGCCGTGAACATTTCTGCCGGCGACCCGTAACAACCGCGCTCTCCTATTTCTGCCAAAGTGCTCGCCTGGTCGTAAACGTCTCGGTACGTGGCGCCGGAGGTCGGCGACACTTCCCGCCAGCAACGTTGGCCACTTCTGACGTAAAGGGTTCAGAAGTCGGAGCTCGAAAACAGGAAAAAAAAACAAATAAAAAAATCAACTTAACATCAAGGACTTGTTTATACGAAAATAGGCAAATTGATACACACACGCGCTGGAAAGAAGGAAGCTAAAAGCTAAAGCATGGTAACTAAACCTAAATGCTTGAAATGGGCTATAAAATTGGGTGCCGGGTCGCTGGAAAAAGGGGGGAACGAAGAAGTGAAGTGAGAAGCGTAAATTTAGCTCAACCGCGCGATAGAAAGAAAGAAAAAAAGAGCGAACGAGGACGAAAGTGCAAATGTATACGAAGAAGACGGGGGGGGGGGGGGGGGAGTAAGCGAGTGGAAAAAAAAAACAGAAAAGTGTGCAGCCGAGAACATGATAGCGCCACTTCGCACACTAGATCGACACGCAGAAAGCTCGAGAGGAAAACTACATACGGGAGGGCTTGCACAAAATGCACCTGCAACTCCGACAAGTGGTGCAAGTAGTGCGTGTATAGAGGCGTCTTTCTCCCCCTCGAAAAAAAAAAAAAAGCGTAGCAAAGCGACAAATCCGGAGTGGAAGTGCTGGCTTTCTGGCTTTCAACTCGTCAGACGGGGTCTGACGCCGGGAGCGCGCCGCCACTCGCCGGTTTGAATTTCAATCACTCCCGAGTAAATGCACGTCGCTGAAGCAAAAAGAAAAAGAAGAGAAAAGAAAAGAGAAAGGAAAGCAAGAATTGGAAAGAAAATCGCACGAGCGCGGCGTTTCTAAGCCCCTGAAAACACAGCTACCGCTAATTGGACAAGGACACCGCAATGCGCAGTGCACCGTGTTGTAGGTGTGGTGCGCGCTCGCCTCCTGCGACGTATACCGAAGGTGATGGGGAGGGTCGAGGGACTTTTATTTTTTGTTGTTTTACAGACGCGGCGGGGCGTGGCCCCCCCAGATGCAGGCGAGTAATGTACTGCAAGGGCGTTTGCGCCAGTCGCCGGCTGCGTACCTCGTATAGCCTTGCTCAAATTATACGCACGCGCACTCGAGCTCGGTGGAAACTCGCGTTGTGTGCTTTTTCTGGGCTGAGCGCCGAAACCACCGGGATTCTGGCGCTGCTCTAGGAAACTGTTGCGACATCGCGTATTACGCGCTGGGAGAATGTTGCGCAGCTATAGGCCGGAGGGCGTCACTTTGACGCGAGGCACAACAATCCACCATGCCATTCAACTATAGTGGCCGTCAATAAAAACGAGGCTTTTACTCGAAACGTGGGGCCAATATTAAGGCGAAACTATTTTTTTTCCTTATCCTCCGAGGAGTTTGGTGTAAGCAGTGTTTTTCACTGAGTATGCTACTTATCTCGCAGTAAATTTATAGGTAAAAAAATTGGGCCAGCGGGCTCACGTTTGTTCTGCGTAATCAAACAACGCATCGCTATACGAAACGCGTTTATTTATTTATTTACTTATTTATTTATTTATTTATTTATTTATTTATTTATTTATTTATTTATTTATTTATTTACTCTAAATTCCACGCGAGGCGCTACAAAGAGTAATGCGATTCGGTACAAACCGCAATGATCGCGGTTGTGAACGATGATGGAACTAGGTGAAGGGCAATGGAAGTAGGGAAGCAGTTCCAGGTGGTCGCTGTCCATAGCATAAACGAATAAACGTGCAGAGTTGTACGCGAACTTGTAACGTGCACTTTGAAGTTGTGGTGAGTGGTTGCTGAAATGTAATGAGGAGCAGCGAGGCAGTGCGTTCTTAATACGACGATTGGCGTAGTATAAGTTGCGGAATAGCACTAGTCGTGTTATTTCCTTCTTTCTGGCAAGGTTAGCGAGGTCGAGGTGAGATTCCATTGCAGTTACACTAGCTGCGCGATTGTAATTAGGAAGGAGTAAACGGGCGGCTCGGCTTCGGATAGCTTCGAGGGACGACGTAAGCAAGCCAGAATGAGCATCACAGGTATACAGGCGGCGTATTTCACTTTGGACCTAACAAGTTTCATAAACCTCTAGTTTTAACAACCCAGGTGCTCGCGAAAAGTTTCGACGGAGAGAACCTAACCTGCGATTACTTAGCCGCAAAGTTAACGTGAGTTTGCCATGCCCATGTGTCAGACATATGAACGGCAAGGTACTAATTTACACGAACGGCCTCCAAGGTAGCATTGTTGAATAAATAGCTGACGGACACCTCAAACTCAAACACCTGTTAATATAATAGCGCATGATATGCTGTAGTTTCCTGCATTCTTTAAATATGTATTCTATTTGGGTGGCCCTATCTTTGGATCATTCGGTATATGCCACATAGTGCGTGCCCATTTTTAGTCAATCCTCCTCATTGCGTATGTGCCACTGTCGCACAAGGAGTACAGAACCCTTAAATGCATTTTTGTGCATGAGTACACATTTAGTTCAGTTGTATGGGGCTTAATTAACTACTTCCTTAATACCTCGCTTCACGCAGGTTCCAATATGTACGTTTTACGTGCATATTTTTGACACGAAACCATGGCGTCTAAACCTGTATAGTGCATTAAAAAAAGGAGCCTAAACTGACATCAGTTACAAGAAAAAGCAACCTCGAAGACCAAGAGGTACTGTTTTAGCAAAACTATGCGCGAACGTGACGAATGACTTGCAAAATTCGTATGAATCCCATTTTGAATCAACACAGTTTGCTTTGAAGCGACAGCTTCAATAGCCATATATTCGTAGCAACCGTGGCAACTACGTATATGCTTTCACAATTTGTCATTTCGCCGTACGAACCCGGCCGCCAGGCCCTGTCACGAAAACACATTCGCGACGAAAATATACTAGAGAGAAATCTCATGCCAGAGGAACAGATAAACCTGCACAATTGCGTATAGTGCAAAGCGCAAAGCGCGCGTGAGCTACTTTTTGTTTGTTTTTTTCAGCCAACCATCACAAAATTTTCGAGACTATTCCGGCTCTCATTCCAAGATCAAGAATCCTCATTACATGTTGTCTGGCCCGTCATTGGTTTGGGGCTGAGGTCTGGCGAGTCTAATAGTTTTGCCACCCAGACGCTTTTATTGCTCCAAGTCGATCTGTGATAATGTTTTTGAACGAAGTTTTCAAGCACCCTCCAATCGCTCCTCATATTCCTTTAATCTTTTTTTTTTTCTTCAGATTTTTAGCCAGTGTGGTCACGATCCCCTCGCTACAGCGTTGTGCTATGCTACTGCCGCAAATACCTTGTGATACAAAATGTGCATATCAGTGCATTTTGATACAAAATAACGTAAGAAATTATAGCAGTGTTTTGTGTTGACATTCCCCCCCCCCCCCCCCCCCCCATACACATAATCTGTTATATATGTTTCAGTCATATTACCACATCTGGAAAGAATGTAAGAGAAAGCCAAAACAAAGCAAGAAATGTTATAACACACAAAACTCTGATACAGCCATGGCGACCGCTACTAGAATAAAGCAAGAGAAGCAACCTTGCACAAAGCAACTCATTAGGTGGGAAATATGTTTATTATCAAACAAAGTTGTCCCACTTAGCATTCTGCTAACGTAGCATGTGCTCATACAGGCTGATGCCCTTGCATACGTAAACACGCACGCACACATATACATGCGTACAAACATGCACGTGCGCACACACATGCGCGCACGCACGCACGCACGCACGCAGGTCAACGAACCCCAACTGGTCGTTATTAGTCCTGGGTCCACCATCACGGCGTCTTTCACACGTGGCCATAGCACCAGTTTCGGGATGTTAAAGTCCCCAACTTAATTTTTTTTCAAAGCTTCCTTAAAACAGCAGAAGTCGTTTTCACACTTTGGGCTTCGAACTACAGGTAATTTTGATATAGCTACTGCGTAATCTTATCGGCAGGTGATAGCAATTAGCCATAATAATGTTGTCGCAAACCTAAATGTGCAGGTGCTATGCTGCTTGAAGCGAAACGCGCTATCGTGTCGCAACAAAGAACGACGTAATGGGCACACACGATACCTGAAGAAGCAGGAAGAAGGATATCGCGTTTGTTCATGCGTCATTTGTGTCCGTTACGTCATTCCTTCTCGCTCCTCTCCAATATATATATATATATATATATATATATATATATATATATATATATATATCAGTAGCACGTTTCACTTCAACATGCGCAGCCTACTGGTGCCAACCTTGGTCCGTCCACTACACTGATGTTAAAGATGACACGGAGCTTCTGTTCTGGTGGCCACTTGAAAACATGATGATAGGACTGCCGATTTACTTTTTTTTCTGCTTCCAACAAACATAGAACGCCGTTAGATAACGAAGCCAAGCGTAAAAGGGTTATTGCCCAGTTATCATCTGAGTTCACGTACTAAGCCACGTCTAGGATGCAAAGGATGTCTCGCTTCCACCACCATGGCCTTGAGTGGTATGCATAGCCACTCAAGCATGACCCCTGTATAGCTACACGAATATCCGAGATATGGGACCAGAAGACAGCCGTCACCAGAACTCATGTGGTAGCATCACACGCTTAATGAGAAGATATCGATTTGGCTTCAACGGGGGCTAGCTTTTTTCTTCAACTTACATTTCTCCCTTTTGCGCATTATATCTTTAGTTCAATTAGAAGAAAAAATACTGGGGCACGTATTCACAGAAAGCTCTCACGGAATAATTGTTCGTAAGATAAAATTCCAGCCAATACTGACGCGGGACGTATCATTTACGAAGGTGATCGGCCATCGGCGAAAGTGCACCTATACGAAAGAAGAGTGGGAATTCGGTGGGGCCGAATTCACCAAGCTTTCCATTTGCAGCTTCTTTTTGCAACAAGTCGGCCAGCTTGGCTAATGATATGTCCAGCATCGGGACTGGCTGAAGCTTTCTCTTAGGAACATTTCTGGCCTGAGAGCTTTTTGTGAGCACGGGCCCCGTTCTACAGCGTATCACCACATGACCAGATGGCATGCATAAAGACAGGTCGATCGAGCACATGGCTTGAACTATTGCACGTGTATCTCATAGTAACAGCGCCACGAAGCAATGAAATGCCGCAGTTATATTTCCTTGCACAACGCAATAAAACTCGCTACACGGCACCAGGTGTTCCGCGGCTCGTAGTTTGACTTTGGCGGCGTGTTCAGTGGAACCCGTATCGTGTTGCGGACTGGCGGAACTCGTTCTTGTACTCGCGGAAGTTGGCCGCTGCTTCCTTGAGGCGGAAGAAGCGAGCCTCGTGCGAAGAGCGCACTTTCCACGCGTGAGCGCAGCGGCCGTCGCCGTCGTCCAGATCGACGTCGTAGAAGGCCCAGCCCAGCCCTTGGCTCCGAGAGCCCAACTGCATGTCCAGTGCGGCTCGCATCTGCGCATGCGCAAGACAAGGGCGTTAAGCTTGTCTCGATCGAATCGTGGCGTTTTTTATCTGTAGAGTCCTGTACTGACCAACGTAACCCATATGCTGTGTTGTTGTGATGCCTTAAAATTTTGACTGAATAGTGCTTGATGCTCAAGAGGAAGCTCTAGCTAGGGATCAGCCCCGATGCCGCCTATTGAGGTACATGTAACACGTAAAAAAAAATGCTTTTATGAGGCGACCTCCTGACCAATTCCGACAAAGTTTATTGCATTTGAGAAAGAAAGTTAAATTCTAGTGGCTGCAGGAAGCAGAATTTTGTGCTACATTTCTTTATAAAGATTTCGAAGTGTGGTAGGTTTCAAAAAAATTGGAGCGCCAAGTTTACAAATCCGTAATTATGCACCAAGAGCAGAAGTTTTGTAAACTGCGTCCATTAGAACATCTAAAGCGGACCGATTTGATAGGTGAATTTACGCCCTACGTGAATGCGTTACAACGTTTACGAAGGATTTGCAGAAGTCCTGCTGACATGTAGTTAGTATGTTCCAGAGCTATGCATAATACAAACAATTTTGGCCGTTTTGGATGTACTATGAGGTGCAGTTTACAGAATTACGATATAATATTTATTTGCGAAGTTACATATGGCGGGGGGGGGGGGGGGGGAGGGGTAGATATTAGCGTGACGTGGAAACCAAGACTTAAGGAGGGTGTGGGAAGGAAGAGATCGGGCGCCCGATCTGCTCCTTCCTGCTACCTCCTGCAGAGTGTTTGTACGTCACAATAATATGTGTCCCCTAGTTTGGATTTTGCCGGTATAACACAATAAAAAAAGTTGTAAGGCGATTCAATGTCTAGTTTACGTCGATGAAGAAGACAAAGTCTTCCTGAGCGAGTTGGGGTGAGAATGGGACGTATGGACCATATAATTTCTTGTGAGAGGCCCACGGGGAGTTGGTGATGCTAACCGTTATTTTTATTGCGATAGTAATTATATCGACACTCCAGGCGCATTATTGCCGTCGCCGTCGCCATCATGTTCCGTATAAAGTTCAAGGGCGATAACACCGTCGCCGCGCGCCGTATGCTGTACGGGCTAGTGAAAGCAGGCGAAGGGAACCGACGATCTCGGCTACGTCTCGCCCGTGGAAAAGGGAGGAGAGCGAAGAGGAAGCGCGCCGTCTTCCGTCGTGCACGAAGCACCCAACGTTGCGAGGCACTGGGACTAGGGGAGGGCGGAAGACGGAGAGGAAACGCGCCGTCTTCCATCGCGCAAAAGGCCGGGGAGTATGGTAGGGAGGGAGGAGGGACGGCGTTGGGCTCCGGCAGCAACTGTATATTCCGTGACTGGGCACAAGGGGAACTAACGATTGCGGCTCCATCTTGCAGGTGAAACGGAGGAAAGTGAGGAAGCAGCGTGGGAGGGAGGGGTGGGGGGGGTGGCTTCTACTCCGACAGCAACTGCGTATATTGCGACGCGGCGAGCGGTCGCGCGCGCCGCATGCTGAAAACGATCTGCAGACGGCTCATAACATTGTGCGTGCGGTGTTCTCGCCGCTTGGTTTTTGTTGAAGCGATAGACAGCACGAAGGTCACTTCGCTCACTGCTGCTGCCGCGTTTGCTCACGCCAGCGTTTTCACAGCGAGTTTCCGCGGTCATCGAGTGTGACGTGTTCATGTTTGCGTGTGCGCGCTGACACCATGCTTGTTAATTTAGTTAGAAAGCGAATGTTTCCAAGTTCATACGTCTGATAAGACTACTATCCTTACTTCGTATAGCTGTCTACTGTTTTGATATCGCAATCGATGTTTCGTCTTTCTGGCGAAACTGCAACTTTTTTCTTTAAATATACGATCATCCCTTGACTGAAGTCACATGGGCGAAAGAGAAAGTGGAAATGCGCTGGGGAACGGTAAATAAGGTGTCGAAGGTTGCTTTTACGTATATAAAACAAAAGGCTTTAAAAAACTGGATCAGCACATTGGTTTCAGGAGTAGGACGGAGCCAGGCATACAAGTCTGGCGGCCTCGCCTCAACGACCATGTCTGCGTCAGCGACGAGAGGCGCGGTGTCCCAACAACAGCGTCTCAAGACGCTAGCTGTCACGAGGGAAGAATACCCTTACCATTGGTATCACCACACGACGGTACCCCCACATTGTCGTGGCACTGCATGGTGGCACCTGGCACCACTAGTACGAACGACCGCAAGATGCTACCACCGGTACCGAGTAGCGTTCCCACAGATAATGATATCGCGGGGAGCACTCGTACCGTAAGGTGGTAGCACACAGTGAACCACCGGGAGCATAGAGGGATACCATTGACACCAGATCTACCTTCGGTGTCGGCATACATTTTTAGACCTCGCCGTGGTGGTGCATGCAGAGACTTTTGCGTTGCGTTGCTAAGTCCGAGGGCGCGGGATAGAATGCTGGCCATGGCGGCCGCATCTTGATTGGGGCGGAATGCAAAAAAAAGAAAAAACGCCTTTGTACCGTGCATTGGGTTCAAGGTAATGAGCACCAGGTGGCAAAAAATAATCCGCAATCCCTACTACGGCATGCCTCGTTATCATATCATGGTTTTAGCACATCATATCCCAGAAATAATCTTTTTTTTACATTTCTAGACTGCACTATCTCCAGGATGCGCCCACTAATGTCTAAAAGCATACAGGCCCGATACATAAAAGTGGGGATAACTCGCCAAGACAGACTCTTCTTGATATGTAAGAAAGTATCCGTCTTTAAAATATTGACACGTGTACCTGTTTATCTTTATCGGGTGACCACGTTTCACCGCCTAGCAAATGTTATCGCACAGCACAAGACGCGCCTGTATCTATCGGAAGTTCCTCGACGGTTATCTATGGTTCTATCCGCTGTCTGTTGTCACCGAACCTTGTGTAATCTGGTTTCATCGCGCGACGCGAATGGTGTAGAACTTTGTGGAACACATGCGGGTCCCAGTGATTACTGTGGAACATTCGACGTCTGATGTATAAAAGCCGACGCATTTGACAAGCTGATCAGATTTCCGACGATCGCCGACTCTGTTCGCCGCTGTCGTTGTGCTTTAAGTGTAACTTGCTTTTGAGGGCACAAGTTCGCCCAATAAAGATTTAGTTTCGCCATTTACAGTTTTTCCACTGTGTTCGTCACAGTCACTACCACGTGACAATATTACACACGTTTATTTTGGCCAAATATACATGGTCAAGGGGATCGACAAAGGCAAACAAGTGTTTCACAAAGCATCAGAGGCCATCACCAAAGGCGACACATCACAACGTTTAGAAAAGGAAAGAATACACCAGAAAACAAAAAAAGTGCTTCCGAATCATCCGCTGCACGAGTGACGTAAGGAACCGTGTAGATTACGGCATTTGCCCCCTGGCGGCAACAGAATATGAACCTACCCCCGCAAGGGCGGCTTCAGCGGACATGAATACGAAGCAATATAAATATAGCACCAATATTATGAGCATGTGCGAACCTGCATCAAATAAGCGGCACACATTAAATTATACCCATATGTATTTCACCGCAAACCAGCTATTAGCCACGTAGTCTCATGAAGGAATCTGGGGTTCGAGCCCCGTCTAGATTTTCCAAGTCAATTCATTATGCGCGGGAGTTCTGTGTCTCTGTTCTTGCGACTGCGTCGCGACTTCTCCCAATAAAACCGTTCGGTATAAGAGTGAAACGAGCTCCCACAGTTTATCCGTCGTAGATATTCTGCCCAAGGAATTGCGGCCCGCCACTTCTATTAGGAGGGGTCTCTCGTTCAAGAGAGTGGCACCAGCACTCAAAAACAGTCATTGCCGCTCTCGGCTATCGAGTCTGGGTGTGCTGCCCAGGAACTTATTTGTGAGCAAGAAACGCCTCCTTCTGCTCTACAAGAAGTCAACAGCAAGGTCGCATAGTGCATGAGAGTTATAATATACATTTTAATTAATGCGTGCTCTTTATATGCGAACGACGAAATGTTTAAAAAGCTTGAACTCCCTCCAAGTTGTTATTGCCTTTGTCGTTACTCTTTAGATTCGCTCCTTGTTGCGTTCCCATGGTAACTCCTAAAAGATTGCCTCATTTTGTCTCAGCTCTATTAAGGACTACGGGTACAAAGCTAACTATCAGTATGACACTACTGATGAACCTATGCACGGTGGTATACTGCACCAGTTGATACAGCATATGCGACATCTCTAACAAAATAATATAAGTGATCGTAGCCGTCGGAGGAGACGGAAAAAGCTGCGGTGCTACTTCGGTATCACCTAAGCCCCTCCGGCTGAGTCCTGGAATTCTGAGAACTATGATGGTTAATAGTCGATCGCGGATTGTTTGAAAAGTAATAATTCAATCGCTTTCAAAAACATGGGCACATCATAGCTCTTTGTACATATTTCAGTTGTTTAATACAATTATTACCAAATAATAAAAGTGTTTCCATTGGATGTGCACATCGCATACCAATTGAATCAGTGGTCTGTTTCACAGCTTTGTTCAGTGCATTGGTGTCATGAGGATGTCATGAACTGTGCCGTAGCACAATGCTAATGGTGCTATCTGCGCTATGCTTTCAGTGCCACACATCACTCATAGTGTGTGACGGCGTGCAACGTGCAATGCACCTTGCCCTTACTGACAAACTTCATAAATATTAGCGCCAAAGTGCATGGGTATCCGCACCAGCTCTCCTGCGCATAGAATCCAAGACCTCCCATTCTTTAGCCTGTACAAGACACGATGCCACAAAATAGCGGGAAATGTAGTGCAAAGAAAGACTGCCGATTTTAAGGTTTCTAAGGGTCACATCAATAACTGTCCACTCACCATCCTACACGCCGTCAAGAGAGAACGCCTCAATCATGCGAAAAGCGCAAGACACACGTTGCTGATGCCACACTACACGCATTATATTACCTGGGACCCAGGCTCCCCAACTAGTAGACCCTGCGTAGCCTATCCCTCCATCAAACACGCCTTGTGAGAGTGCTCCGCGGCCTCTACTTGCGAAAGCTTACTGCATTCAATGTTACCTCCAAACAAGCGTCCCGGCAGCTGAGAGGAGTTGACCACTCTCCAAGAATGGTTGAAAAAGCACCGGAGTTAGCACAAGCGTGGTTTCCACTTTTGGACCCGCATATCAAGAATGTCCTGGACCGGACTGGGGTCCCAGTCCGGAAAGGGGGCCCGGACTGAGGACTTAGTTTCTGTTGGTCTAATAATTGTTACTTCTCCCTTACTAAGTAAAAGTTGTGAACGAAGTAATAAATACGTTATGATGCAGCTTCCTGGTGTTTCTGGACGTGTGTCTTTAGCGAGCTCGTGGGCTCACTACATTTTACAAAAGCTGTATGATCAGAAGACAGGTCTCCAGCCGAGTTACTTCACGTCCGCAGCACACGGAGACCATTAATGCTGTGACGAAAGAAATTCTGCTGAACAGATCTAGAGTATAACGATCTAACCTAACTAACTGAAATTCTGGTGTGTCAGGGTATCACCGTCGAGATACGATGGCTTACGTGTCGTGCCGCTTCGGGCTTCACATCGCAAATACCATGTGATATTCTGGAGATTCCGCATGTGCGCACCTGCTCGTCCTTATGGTATCCTAAGTTTAATAAGAGTTAACAGCTGGTTTCATTTGGAAGTTCAGCTTAAATCTTGTGCTATCACTCGTACTTTAAAGCGTTCGATATGCAACGCGGTACTTACAGGTCTCTCTCGAGGTACTGAAGACCATTAGAGGTAAAAATTGTAGGCCATACATGGTCAAGTCAAGTAAAGTGAAATTAAGGCCACGTCAACGTTGATTCGGAGGTCCCTGGGCCGAAAAGATGTCGCAGAGAATTTTTCGGAGTGCCCAGAAACTTGTAGAGTGAGCAGCAGTTTCGAGGTTGTAATTTACAGAAGCAGATTCCGAAATCCTACCTACACGCAATAATTCAAACAGTGCATCACACACGGGAAGGGAATTAACAGATTAAAGAGGCGCTCCCTGGGATACCCCATTGGTGGTATTGCTTGCGTTAAACTTGGACATAGCAGAATCATCCCGACACCTTAGTCGGAACGAGAGAAAGAGATAGAAAGAGGGGTGGTGAAAGGGTACTCACTTCTGCTGCCAGGTGCGGCCTCGTCTTGTACGTTCGCCACTTGCCCATTTCGGAAAACTGCTCGTAACGGACATGGTCGCCGATGCCCTCTGCGCCCACCTTCCAGCCCATCTCGATGTTGCACACCTGCCAACGCCACGCAAATGTTACACAACACGGGATCAAACTGGTGCAAGACAAAACCCACGCGCGTCGGAAGTAACTGAGCTAGTATGTTATATCCCGTTATTTTCTGCAATCTAGGTACCAGACACCTTACTTTCGCGCTTGCTAGGGATGATCGCCGGTCACTGCCGACTCCTGTTCAGGGAAAATAACGGTCTATCTATACGCAGTGCCACTCTATTTATTTTTTGAGTGCTATTGTTTACCCAAAACAGAGGAATGGGCAAGGGGGCCTCTGGATTTTATGAGAAGAGACCAATTTTTCGAACGTTTCCCCTCATATGCACCTAATCACGTGTGTCTAAAACTGATTGCGGTAAGCTGCTCGATAAACAAACGAAGAGCAATGAAATACACGGGGAGAGTGTCCTGCTCGTTCTCTGTAATCATCCTGCGTACGCATTTGATGTCAGAAGCCCTCTCGCACGTAAACGTTTGGTCAAGATCCTGACTGTCCGATCAACAGTAGTCGAATAAAGGATGTCACTGGAACCAACGCTTCGATAAGTGACCCTTTGTCTTCCTCATGGCAGGCTATTTTGTTCGCAGGCGTAAAAATCCAGAAAATGAATATTTACACCTGAAAGCGAGAGCGTCTATCCTGACGGAGACGAGTGTACCTTTTTTTGAAACGCGAACTCTAAAGTCTCTGAGCTAGAGTTTCCGAGTACGAGCTTGACTCTTAAAGGTGCAGTGCGAAATCGCTCACCGTGGCGTACGAGGAGACGACGGCACCCGTGCATGGGACGTCCTTGAGCTCGGCTTTCCTGTCGGCGTCCTCGTCGATGTCGTAATACACGACCGCCATTGACGACGACAACAGGAAGGACTGCTGGCGCTGCGCGTCGCCCGTCTGCCGCCGCACCAGCTCGGCCGCCTCGCGCTGTGTGAACAGCGGAACAGCTCGATTTAGGAGAACGATTTCGGCTTTAACGAATGGAGCCATCTCGTTGCTCAAGTACCCTCCGCGGTGGCTTGGCGGCTAGGGTGTCTAGCGGCTATGTGAGTACGAGGTCGCGGGATCAAATCCCGGCCGCGGCGTCCGCATTTCGATGGGGTCTAAATGCAAGAACCCCGGGTCTCGAGCATTGTGGGGCACGTTGAAGATCCCCTGGTGGTCAAAATTATTCCGTAGTCTCCCACCACGGAGTGCGTCATAATGAAATCTTGGTTTCGGCACGTAGAACCCCAGAATTAAATTAAATTCAATTCGTTGCTCTAGCTGAACCCTTTTATTGCGATAGTAATTATATGGACACTTTAGGCAAATCTTCACCGTCGCCATCACCGTCTCCGTGATGTTCCGTATGTGTTTAGGTGTACGTATGCCACACGTTCATCGATGTCGTATGTGAATGGCAGATGCTATAGTATTCAACTGCCAAAGTTCTTTTTTTCAAACAAGGTGTTGTCTTCTAGACTGAGTTATTTCTCAGAATTTTTGGGAATTGCAACGCGCAAACAAAAGTGATAAGACATTTCCTTCGCAGCGCGTGCCTTTTGTCTTAAGTCTTCTCAGTCTATTAAAACGTGCCAAACAATATTAGTGCGAAGCAATATGAAAGTTGTGTAATTTCACTGGCGCCGCTTTTCACAGGCAGCCCGGGGGCGTCTGTGCGATACAATCGGAGGTAATACACAGGGGGTTATAGCTTCCGACTGTGCTAGAAAGTTTGGCGCACCCGCGCATGTCACTTTAACGTGTAGTCGCACCTACGTAAAGTTAGAACACTGTCTTAGAAGTTCAGGCGCAACACTAAATCTTCTTGCCGCTGTCGGGCAAAAGTGCAATTTCTTTCAGTTTTCATCAAATGAGAGCGTGAAGTGCTCCTGGAAGGTGAGGATCAGAGGAGGAAGGGGAGCTAGTGCAAAGCATGGAGAGATTATCCAGATGTCTGGTATAGGCCGTCCTTGCTCTACCAAAACCTCGCTCTGCTAAACGACTCGATTTGGTTCGTTCCTGCTGAACTAAATGGACATTAAGGAGAAACACTAAATCTTTTTGTCTTGGTAATCTATTCTTTCAAAACTCTATTTTAGTTAATCTTTCGGTAAGATGACTGGAAAGAAAATGAAGCACGAATGTTCATTTTATAAGTTTCCCGCCTTAACTCCAGCGCCAGTGCTTCAGAAGGGGGCCAGGATGTCAAACTATGTTTTGTTTTTTTTTTTCATCGGACCCTTCTGGTGCAGCAGGTTTTCAGAAAAATATCATTTAGGCCCCTGACTCATTAGGAAACTTTCAAACTTGCCCACTACCCACCACAGTGGCGTAGTGGCTTTGCCGTTACGCTTCTAAACCCGAGAACGTGGGATCGAATCCCATCCGCTGCGGCAGCATTTTGACGGGGAAAGAAATGCAAAAACGCCTGCGTAGCGTGCATTAGGTGCACGTTAAAGAACCCCCGGTGGTCAAAATTAATTCGGCAAGCCCCTTTTTTCCGCCAAAGTTCGTGTTCTAATAGTTAAGGTACCGCCTTGCTGAGCTAAGGCAACCGTGCTTGAAACCGATCGTCGGGCCAGCTTGGGTCATTGGGCATACGACACTGGGTATGTGCCTGTCGTCAGATAACCAGCTTACGCCAACTTGCATTACTGAGTATGTGCATGCCACTATATGCCGCTGTTAAGTGAACTTCTTTGTCTCCGACTTGGGTCACTAGGTAAGTGCCGCTATAGATAAGTGCGGCTCCTCAATGGCATAAAAAAGTCCTTTAAATTTTTCCGGTGCCGTGCGGAGTCGAACTCCTGTCGCATATATTCCGACAATCTCGACTCAATATATATTCGCACACGAACACTACGGGGCTTTGGCTGCGGTGGTGCTAGATGGCGCTAGATGGCGCAGTGTTACTAAAGCGAAGCGCTGGAGAGGAGCCCGGCTGCATACTCGCATGACGCCTTTCGGCGGGGTAACACGCGTTGTGCCGACACATTGCTTCAGTGCTAGTCGCATTAACGTGGACGTTCATCGTGAGGCAGTTTCAGTCAGATCTTTTTGTCTGGAGTCACGCTATCTCTCACAGGTTGTCACACCCCTGTGTGATAACGCGCTCCAACGTATACGTCTCCAAAGCGTGAAGGGTGCGCAGCTCGCACCATGGACAAATGGCTCTGGTTGTTGAAGGAGGAGTTGGTCCAGCTGCCGATGGGGTCCACGATGCACGGTTGCCTCGCTGCCGTGTGGCTTGGGGTCACGTGCGTGATAAGCACCAGGAATGTGAGCGACCTGTAAGGATATACGTGCGAACTTAAAACCAAACGTCGGAGAAATTGGTCCCCACGCAGACAGCGATTGGCACTTTCCCTGTGCTATATTGCAACAGATTTTGGCAGACCGGATCCACAAATCATTTTGTACGCTTAACATTGCGTCAATGGGGTTAGTCAAAACTTAGCCAAAGCAGTCCTCCGCTGTCGAGCAGTTCATGTAAGGCTAAGTGAATATAGTTCCGCGTCTATTCCAACGCAAGCGAAGACTAGTCCGCGGTATCCCGGGCTAACTGCACGCCATAATAACTAGATCATAACATGAAGAAAAAAGTAAGGACAACACCCCCATGATGTACGTACAACACCAACTCAAAGTAGAAAGCGAGCAGTGGCTCACGCTACAGCAACCGACTGCGCACCTTTGTGCTTGTAGCTTCCGTTTAAAGGACGCTGTGGCTAATTTATTCAGCCGGCGTGGCGCCACCTGTGAAGGTCAACAGCACGCTCCAGCGAGTTTGTACGCATGAATTCATTCGAATTTTAAACTCATGGGGCCTAATTCCTTGCCTGCAGCTGTTATTAACGTTTCTCAAAAATAATAACCCTGTAATCTGCGCGTTCCCAATTCTTAATTTTTTTCGCCGTGCAACGTGTTCAAGAGACATTTGTAAGCAACGGAAGGTGATATTATGTCCCCAACTCCGATGACTGTCAATTTTAAGTGCATGCATGCGTGCATGTTTCCCCGGCGCTTTGCTAGAACACACACCGCATGGCACATGGCTACACCTCTGAATGTTGTCACCTGAGTGATATCTTAATAAAGTTCAGCGCTAGACATACAATAACTAACACGCTGCACGTATGTTACCTACCGACAATGTTCACACTCAATTGATTCCCCTCCTATTTTGATCGTGCGCAGAGCTGTGGCAACGGCTCTAGGCCCATCGACCGTTCGAAATTGCAGCTACACCGAAGCTCAAAGCTTAGTAATGACACGCTAGTTCCCCAAAGGAAAAACTTGCCAAGACCACTCGGGAAAACGCCAAAACTTGCCACTCGTCGTCAACGGCACGTTCGCTGTGCACCATCCAGCGCGATCGCACATACCAGCGCCGGACAATCGGCGGCGCTGTGACCGCTAAATGGCGGCGCCGTCGATGAAGCAGTCAAGGTTGCAACCAGGGGCGCTATAACGTAAAAATATTCCAAGCTTTTCTATTCCATTTCTGCAATCAGCCCACCGCGATTGGTGAAAAACTTGTTTGGACCACCCGCATTTCACCTGTCTGTCACGCGACGTCACGAAAACCGCGATAGCTCCATTTCTGATGTGACGTGTACACACTGATTATGCATAATTTGACCGAACAAAACAAAAATATTTATTTCTTATTTGACGCCTTTTTGCCATTAGCCCTCGGCTATTGTTCAAAAGTTTTCGGGCTGCACCCACTTCCCCTGCCTCTCACGCGACGTCACACAACCGCAAAACCTTACGACGTCAAAGTGATGCGTACGCGTTAAAAATGCATTAATATTCTGAACAAAACTGAATTTTCTTCTGAGAAGCCGCAGGCTGCTCCGTTCCGAAAGGAATAAAAGATGGCGGCCGCCGATCGCTCCGGCACTGGCTACTCGCCCCTGCCGGAGAGCATGGGTTTATTTGCCTGCAATGAAACTTGTTGCGTGGCCGTGTAACGTTTTCGAGAACCTTCGGCATGTTTACGACCTCGTTCTGCCAACTCTTGTTTGCCGAGGATCTGTTTTAGCGTCCTTCTTAAGCTTCCGTTGCATGCCGCCGGGATTGTCGACGAGTCACCGCAAGCTAAGTAAGAGAAAGCGGACCAATCGCAGACGCCGGCCCCACCCTCTTCATCCAGTTATCGATATTCAGTGCAGTGGCTCGGCCCCATCGAATCCCTCTCCTCTTGAGCATGCTCCTCGCCTCTTGTGAGCCAATTAGATAGGACAAGTCGCTCAGTGCAGGCAATGTTATTCCTTTTTCAAGCAAACAAAAGTGACCTCCTGTGAACGAGGGGAGCATTTGTATAGTTTGTTCAGACAGCCGTGTGAGTGACCGCCCGATGCTTGCATCGGCGGTTACGCAAATTTGACATCAGGAGATTGGAATAAAAACATATTGGAACATTTTTACGTTATACGGCCTCAGCACCGTCGTTTTGGCTTAATCGATTGGCGGTGATCACAACGAATGGTACCGAATTTTGGTTCTGCTGAAATGTCTTTTTTTTAATGCACTTTCACCTAGACTGGTTTCGGTGCGATGAAGTGGTCATCGAAGTTTCGCATGTAGAACGTACCGCACGCGTCGAGGCACGTGTTACCGTATATAAGTGTCCTTAAGTAAGATACCGATAAGTACGGCAGTGCCGTAGATAAGTACTGTTACCAATGCAAATTCTGTTGGCGACTGCGCTTTACGGCTTTGTTAGATTGTACTTAAAAGACGCATTTGTGTGCGTGCATACATGTTTCACTGCTGTTGTTCACACATTGTTGGTGCGATGTTGTACGCGTTCCAAAATCGAACGGAGGCGGTCCGTTCCACCGAGCCGCACACGATTGGTCAATTTGAACCGTGCCGAACGCCATGAGGTCAATTGTGACGTGATATCTGCTGTCAATCTTTCCATGTCGTCTGCTATCGGACGAACGCAACGGAACGGACCGCCTATTTCGTGACATAAAGAACGGACCGCCTCCGTTATATTTAGGGACGCGTACAAGATCGCACCCTATATGTAATAAAATTGTACGCTTTTAGTTATTCCATAGTTGCGCGACCGCTTAGAAGCTTCCTAAGCCAATTTATCCGCGCATTTCAGGCATGTAAAGTGTTGGTGCGGGCTAATTGCATGGTAACTCATTGTAACCGATTAGCAGTGTGAGCAAAATTAAATGAAGCACAATGAAAGCGGTCATCCTGTCTTGTTCCTTATTTTCGTCTCTTGCTCGTGCTGACAACCAGCTAACATTTCAGGAAACAGGCGGCTCATGCGCAAGCCGCTTTCTTTTTTAGAATAGCTAGATTTCTGAATGAGATCAAATACCAATATTTCAATAGAAACAGCCTCCGACTATTCTATAAATACAATTTTTCTTTTTTTACATTCTTCAACAAAGGGATGTATAACGGTTACGTGGCCTGCGCTGAATGAAAATAAAAGTTTACAAACATGATTTGATACATGTAATGCCGTTTAAGATTCAAGCCCGATTACTGAAGTGCTCATAAATAAGAAACAATCGAAAGGTTGTCGTATCTGGCACTCCATCAGAACGACAGTAATGAAACACGGGAATGGAATGTCATCATCAATGCGCATAGATTGCTGTGTTCGTTGAATAAGCCAAGTGTATATGACGGCGTGGCAATGCACGTTGTTTTAAAGGAATGCAAGCGTCATAAGAGTGCCTAAATGGAAACAGCGCTGCGGCGAGGCATTATTACTGAATTAGTGAACATGATTCTGCATGAGTGAGCTACTCAGTGCTGCAGTAACAGGTACCTCTGTGCAGCGACCACGTGGCTACTCTGAACCAAGGTTATTCGAAGAAAATACCACTTGCGTCTATCTGCCTGCGTACGCTCGGGTACTGACCGTTATCCCCTGCATGCGAACAGAAATAAGTAGCAGACAACTTCGAGTAGGGAATTCTCGAATTCAATAGAAAATTGGAAACTTCGCACATTCCCACACCCTTGTTTTTCGTCCGCAATTTCCCAGCGAAGAAGAGCTGTCCCATTCACTACATACTTGGACACGTCTTTGATTAGCTCCTTGAGGCGGTTCTGGCGCTTAGATGGATCGAGGACGAAACGGACACCCATGAAGACTGCGAGCTCGTCGCCGCCTTCCAGGCGCCGCAGATTCTGCGTACGGCAGTTTGTGAAAAAAAGCGTTGGTTATTTGCAAACAACTGACGCGAAGCGATCGAGAGACAAAGAAGCAGAAAAACGCGTTTCCTGTCATTATTCTATGTTTGCTCACCTTGTCATGTTAACGGCTATCATTATTCAAGAAATGATTCGCGCTGACCTGTTGTCTTCAGTAAAACAAGCTGTTTGGTAAGGTTCCCTTTCTTTCGTCCGCTGTTCATCGATTCACGTTTTCTTTCTTTTTTTTTTTCGCGACCTCCCATGTCGTAAACGGATCGGCACTTCACTTTACGAAATCAATACGCCGTGTTTGTGCCGAAGTATCTCTTCAGTAGACCTTATTTCACGAACAACTCTTCCTTCTGTACAAATAATGAAACGGGGGCCAATACCTTGGCAAACGAGTAATGTCAAAATTCCATCATGGAGTAAGTTTTATGAAAGAGAAAAAACTCGCCCATACAAGAGTTGCTGGAAGCTGCCAAGGAAACGCATACGGGCGGCTGCGCAGTTGCCCTTCGAGTAGCCGAGTAATTCACCATGGCTCCGAAATCTGCTCGCCTTTTTTAGCTGAAACGGCAGAGAGACCAGCACGGAACGGCGCTGGTCCGGGGTTCAATCCCCGGAACAGGACAAATTTTTATTCAACGGCAAAGCTTTCTGAGAAACTCGTGCGGTTTTACATTGTAACTGCGTGCTATAGCCGGGTGCATGGCAATTTTTTTTCCTTTAATGCCAATGCTTTGATGGCCGAACATCGCTGCCTTCAGCAGCAAAATATAGTATAGTTGTTAAGCAGGAAAGACGTAACAAAAGACGAAGGCAACACACAGACTAAGCATTGTGTCTCCATTGTTGCTCTACAGTGCATTATCTTCAATCTCTACACACTAACCCAATGCGATGTTCTGCTACGTTGTTCAACGTAAAGTATAGCATGTTGAGGGGAGAGGGATGCAAATACTTGGGGCAGGTTACAGTTCATTAACGGCAAGTGAGACTGCTCAGTCACCCTTTCCCCTCTCAATGCCCCATACACTATACTGACGACCCTGCAGTAACTAATCGCACAGCATAAAACATCAGACTGCTAAATTGTGATCCCTGTCGAATTTTTACGTATTGTTGAATTCTGCAACCTTGCCTTCATGGCTGAATAGAAGGTTCTGAGAGTCATAATGATTCTAATCCACTGAACTGGACAAACATAATCAAATCCGATGATGACCAGAACAGCACAGCTGGTTTTGAATCGGCGGCCAGTTTCAACGGGGAACTTCGTTTAATGCCGGAACAAGGCACGGAATGAATGAATGAATGAATGAATGAATGAATGAATCTTTATTTGAAATGGACTGTGCACTCCGGTGACAGTGGTGCCTCGTTATGCCAAGTCGGCGAATCAGGGGCCGAATTCACAAAGACTTCGTAAGTGCTGTCTACCATTAAAAAAAAAAATTAAATTATGGGGTTTAACGTGCCAAAACCACTTTCTGATTATGAGGCACGCCGTAGTGGAGGACTCCGGAAATTTCGACCACCTGGGGTTCTTTAACGTGCACCTAAATCTAAGTACACGGGTGTTTTCGCATTTCGCCCCCATCGAAATGCGGCCGCCGTGGCCGGGATTCGATCCCGCGACCTCGTGCTCAGCAGCCTAACACCATAGCCACTGAGCAACCATGGCGGGTGTGCTGTCTACCATTGGCCGGCTGCATTCGATAATAATATATCCCGCATTAGGATTGACCAACATCCTCCCTTACGAGCAATTTCAGTTTAAGTAAAGCTTTTCATGAATGGGGACCCGGGGACCGTATTCACAAAAACGTTCTGATGCAACAAATGTTTTAAGACCAGATGACAGCGGACATATTGTTAGGGTAGGCGGTCGACCAATAGCAAGCGCCCTTTACGAACGAAAGCCTTTGTCATTATGGCCTCAGATTTCTGTTGTCAATCATTTTTTTTACTTAACATTGCATCTTTTTGTTTTACATATATACTCTCCACAACCTGATATAAAGAGGGAAACCGGTGTCTGTGATTAAAACGGTGATGAATACGATATCGAACGGAGTTTCCTTTTATTTCGATAGCAGTTTTATGGACAATCTAAGCAAGTTTCCGCCGTCGTTTACGCCGTGGGGCTCCGCATACACAGGGTGTTTTTTTAACTGCACCAAATATTTAAAATTAGAAAGGTATAAATCACGGTAACGTTATGCTTACCATTCGAGTGTGCGGATTGGCAGCCTCTAGATACATAGCAATTTCCACAATTACGTGCGTAATTAGCGAAGTTACGGTGATTAACTTTCTAATTATCAACATTAGGTGGCTCCAGCAAATGAGTACTTCGGGGTCCGTTCTCGACGCTACCTATCCCAACGATTAAATTTTGAATAGCGTATTTCATGTGGAAGCAACGCGAACAATTACTTGCACTTGGCAGGCTCCTTGAAACCGAAACTAGCTGGAAAAAGAGTGTTTGTGTCGTCGATGTAGCCCCACCCCCCCCCCCCCCCCTTGCCACCTTTCGTCACGTCTCCGGGGTCACCACAGGTCCAGCCCCGCCAGCAGCTTCCGTTATTTCCTTGCTGTCTGCGCCGTTGGCCTAGCTGTTCAATGCCGGCGCGCCGCCAAATTTGCTTCGTCATTCCGTCGGGCCCCTGAAACGGCATTGCGTCGGTGGAAGTGGACACGTGGCATCCAACGGAATGACGAATTTGGCGGACTGCCGGCATTGAAGCGCTAGGCCAACGCCGCAGACAGCAAGGAGATAACGCAAGCAGCTCGCGGGCGGGAACGGCGGTCACCTCAGAGACGTGACGAAAGGCCGGGGGAGGGGGGGGGGGGGCGACATGGACGACACAGACGCTCTTTTTCCAGCCACTTTCGGTTTCAAGGAGCCTGCCAAGGGCAACTAATTGTTCGTGTAGCTCCCACATGCAATGCGCTATTCAAAATTTAATCGTTGTGTTAGGTAGTGTCGAGGACGGGCCCCAAAGTACTCATTTGATGTAGCCACCTGTTGTTCATAATTAGAAAGTTAATCACCGTAACTTCGCTAATTACGCTAGTAATTGCGGTAATTGCTGTGTATCTATAGGCTGGCAATCCGTACACTCGAATGGTAAACATAACGTTAAGGTGATTTATATTTATCCAATTTTAATCATTTGGTGCAGCTAAATAAAAACACCCTGTATCTAGGTATATGTATAGTTCATACTTATCCATGTCGTATATGTGAGTCATATCACTAAACTTGCCCACAACAGGTTTTACATTCGTGACTATCAATCATTACTCACAATTTTCAGAATGGCAGCCCGCAAACAAATGTCATTAAACAGAACACTCGCAGTGCATGTTATTAATCTTAAATATTTACAGTCTATCAAATATTAATAGTGCCAAACGATATCAGTGCTAAAACCTGAACATGAGGTAATTTGCTGGCGCGATGTTCGGACAGCGTAGTAGCGCCTGTGCGACGTCGTTACAGGCCCTCCACGGCGTGTGAAGAGTTTTTAAAGGCGCCAGAAATCTGGCGCACCCGCGCTAGCCGTGGACGCGTTAAGCGAGAGAACACCGTCCGAGAAGTTTCAGCGCGACGTTAAACCTCGCGATCGCGGCCGGTAGTGCTTCGCCCGTCGGGCGCCGCTGCCACATTTCTTTTCGTAGGGAAAAGAAATGTGTCTTTCAATCAGCTAGATGGAAAGCCGTTCACCTTGAACAAGATCTTGAGACCATGGCCTCGCATATCGCAGCTACAAAAGGCCACAAAAGCGCTGCTGCGATATTTGAAAGCGACCGGATTGAGTCAGCGTCTGTGATCCGGACTGAATGACCGACTGATATCTCCAGTTGACTTTCTCTTCTTTTAATCTTTCCGTCCCCCTTTCCCTTTCCCCGGTGTAGGGTAGCCAACCGGGCTCAGTCCTGGTTAACCTCCCTACCTTTCATTTATCATTTTCTCTCTCTCTCTCTCTCTGCGGCTTATCGTTCACCGCGTACCACGAGCAGTTTGTGCAGCGTGTTGAGTCTCTTCTGGTCGGCGTCCGTGTCGCGGAGGTCGTAGTGCGCGAACCCGTAGCCGCGGATGCGCGTGGTGCGGTAGCTGCCCAGCACCCTGGCCGCCCGGGCCTCGTCCCGGAGCTGAAAGGCGAAGTCGGCGCTGTGGCGCTGGTTCACCGACAGCAGGAACCTGGTGGCCGAGCTCCGCGCAGCGGCCTTCATGAAAGCCTGGAACGCCTCGTCTGCACGTGCGCGAGCGATCGCATCTGTTTCAGGCGGTCAACTCGAACCGAGAATGAGAACGCGTCCGGCACTTTCTCTCATTCTGCGAAGCTGCGTTTATATCAAAATTTCCGTTATTCATAATCGACTGTACCTGTCTTCTTTTCGTGCTCGTCTCTTTTGCACTGTTTTTTTTTCTTCACATATGTTACACCACCTCGCACACATCAAGCTCTCACTTATTCAAAGTTGTTGATGTTGTTTGTGTGGGGGGGAGCGGGGGGAGAGGTAGTGTAGAGGGAAGGCGGGTATGTTTAAATTACCTTTGATGATATTTATATATCGGTCTGCAGTGTGTTGAACGGCGTTTACCCACTACAAGTAACTATATAATACATGTTAGACGATATGCTCTCACCAACCGGTACGATAGTCACGCGTAAATAACTGCAGGTGTATTGAATTACATTGAAAAGTTGAGCAGCTGCTAATCAACTTGAATTAAGTTAACACAGTTAATTAACCTAATCGACACGAAGCCGAGACGAGCCACAGTTAGGAACACAGGCGTTCTTTGAATCCATAAACACGTGGCTTCAACCAACGGGCATTAGCGTTCGACCAATTCGCAGTTTCTCCTTCAATCCAGCTTTACCGTTGCGGCCGGTGTCGACGAAGTGGCTGTTCGACTCGTCCAGTGCAACGTGCGCGAACACGAGGTAGTCGCAGACGCCGTCAGGGGGCACCGCCGCCTCCTTTGTGTTCTCGCCCGTCACGCACGCCACGGGCATTGTGTCGCCGCCTGCGAGGGAACGCGGCAGTGACGCAACTGAGTTACCGGATGTCTGCTACCGTATCGATAATTTCTAATTAAACGTTGGTGTTACACGTGCCAAAACCGCTATTTGATTATGAGGCACGCCGTTGTAGGGGCATTCGGATTAATTTTGACCACCTGGGTCATTTAACGTGCACCTCATACGCGGTACGCGAGCGCTTTTCGCATTCAGCACCCATCGGGGAATGCAGCCGCCGCGGCTGCGTTCGTACCCGTGACCTCGAGCTCAATAGCTCATCGTCATACTGACTAGACTACCACGGTGGGTGGAAGCGTGGAGGTTCGTACAAAGATTACTAGAGGCGACGTGTTCGTTCAGGTACCACAGGAACGATTGTTAACACATGGAATATAGTCTGATGTTCAGGCCGCTTTGTGTCTTCAAACGGTATAGTCACGTGATTTATTACGGTTTGCCTTACTAAATTTCCAAGGACTCGTGTTTTTTTCTAAATGCAGCAACGCAATAACGCTCTACGTGAATGCGTAATCATTCCGAATTGCTCTATTCACAACGTAATATGCTGCTGAAGATGATCAATTTGCAACGCCACAAAGCCGTGTGTTGTCAGAAGGATGAAGTTTAGGCAAATCAATGTACTGTCCGTCATTACCACGCTGTCTTAACTGCTAAACTCGCAACTCCCGTGGACGCAAGCGCCAGAGTTCCCTCTCGTAATTATCGTTGTAAACTTTGTGCATGACATTAGTATGTACCGTGCTAGTATTTACGCTGTGGAGGTCCGGTATTCGCTTTATTAGTGACGCACGGGAGCGAAGCACGGAAAACGCTAGGGCGTATTATATCCCCTTGTGTGCATTTGTGTGCCGGTCTGTCTGCCAGTCCTTCCTTCTGTTAGCGCAATATGCATTTCACAGCCGTGGTGACAGATGGCGCGACTGCTCTGTTGCGACGAAATCGACATTTTTGGCAATGCCGTCGTCGCAGGCGACACTCCCTTCGTCTTTGCTGCGAATGAAGCGTGCAAGTAATGCTGGTAGACCCTTGTTCGTACGCACCTGGAATCCACTTAGTCACCTTATCAAAATTATCTTATTCGCACGTTGAAATTAAGCCGTTCAGAATAGAGCAACCAGATTCATTTCGCGCAAGCACGACCATTTGTCCACCCTTACCCGAATAAAACAACACATTTGACTTCAGTCATTCGAAACTTTGGCAGCTATTACCCCATTGATGCATTTTTCACAGGTACGTATAATCGATGAAGTTCTCCGTCTGCCGCTTCATCCACCAGAGCGCACATCACGACGCCTTTATAATAGCTCAGTTTAATGCGCATACATGGTCAAGCACAAGCATTTAACTTATCAGAATTTCCTTGCGCGTATACTGCCCACTGGAACGATATTCAGGACCATACAGCAACCACATTGAACCGCGAAACATTTTGCAATAACCTCAACACGCTGTGCTCCTAATATGATATAATGACGGTTCGCTGTATTATGAATTAGTTTCCAGCCTTTCTATACGTACATTCGTTAATTTCGTATATGATGGGTGTGTCATTCTTTATCTTTTTATAGTGTTACTTCCCTTAATCAATGCCCTTCGAGGAGCCTCTAAGGTATCGTGAATAAATGATAAACGCGGTAGTCGAGTGAACCCACTGCAAAACGCCACATCTGTGCAAGATTTGGGCATCATTCAGCCAGCGGTGAGGCGGAAGTCTTATCTCGCGTTACGATTTATTCAACACTCAGTATATTACACCCTAGTTATGTCACAGATTCGATATACATTAAAAATGCTCACGCTGAGTGCGGCTGTTCTTTGCAGGTGTAGTAACCTTGGGTTCTGCCGCCACTGGTACCGGCTTCTCCGCCATCGCAGGTCTGGGTTCCATTTCATTCGACACCATGCTGGTCAGCCAGGCTGTGATTGTAAGAAGGTCAGGTAGACCCATATGCACACAGGTATCAGTCTGAGTGTCGGGAGATACGATCTCTCCAATGCTATTCACAGCGTGTTTACAGGAGGTATTCAGAGACCTGGATTGGGAAGAATTGGGGATAAGAGTAAATGGAGAATACCTTAGTAACTTGCGCTTCGCTGATGATATTGCCTTGCTTAGTAACTCAGGGGACCAACTGCAATGCATGCTCACTGATCTGGAGAGGCAGAGCAGAAGGGTGGGACTAAAAATGAATCTGCAGAAAACTAAAGTAATGTTTAACAGTCTCGGAAGGGAACAGCAGTTTACGATAGGTAGCGAGGCACTGGAAGTGGTAAGAGAATACATCTACTTAGGACAGGTAGTGACTGCTGATCCAGATCATGAGAGTGAAATAATCAGAAGAATAAGAATGGGCTGGGGTGCGTTTGGCAGGCATTCGCAGATCATGAACAGCAGGTTGCCATTATCCCTCAAGAGAAAAGTGTATAACAGCTGTGTCTTACCAGTACTCACGTACGGGGCAGAAACCTGGAGGCTTACGAAAAGGGTTCTACTTAAATTGAGGACGACGCAACGAGCTATGGAAAGAAAAATGATAGGTGTAACGTTAAGGGATAAGAAAAGAGCAGATTGGGTGAGGGAACAAACGCGCGTTAATGACATCTTAGTTGAAATCAAGAAAAAGAAATGGGCATGGGCAGGACATGTAATGAGGAGGGAAGATAACCGATGGTCATTAAGGGTTACGGACTGGATTCCGAGGGAAGGGAAGCGTAGCAGGGGGCGACAGAAAGTTAGGTGGGCAGATGAGATTAGGAAGTTTGGAGGGTCAACATGGCCACAATTAGTACATGACCGGGGTAGTTGGAGAAGTATGGGAGAGGCCTTTGCCCTGCAGTGGGCGTAATCAGGCTGATGATGATGATGATGATGATGATCAGTCTGAGTTACGCGAAGGTAACTGAATCCTCTCACAGCGATTTGCGTAGGGTGAGATATATGTCCCGGATGTCATCACCCGAACCCACTACCGCATCACACTGGGATTTTGCAGTGTCATGAGCAACATGGTCTTGCTAACAAGAATGTTTGCATAAATGAAGTTCCAGCTAGGATAACGCGGAATAAACATAAAAGACGTATAACTGAATTGTTGCCTAATATGGACTGCATAAAGGGGCCCTCAAACACTTTTGGAACAAAATAAAAAAAAAACGTTGCCGCTCTGTTAACGATGCTCATGTGAACATGTGAGCTAAATGTTATTGCAGTGCACGCAGCAGGCAACCTAGAATCTCTCATCAAAAAGCAGTGAACAGTCTTTTGCTCTCGCGCCGGCAACGTTGCCATCGAAAGCAGCTGGTCCGCCAGCGCTATAGGCTCATTTTGCGATCGCGAGAACTTTCTCAGCAACGCATATTTGCTAATTTTGAGTTGTATACGATCTTTGTCCAACTTGTATCTTGGTCCTTTGAGGGATGGATGACATCTTGAATAAATACATAAAATAAATGTGTAAGTCTAATGCAGTGTTCACGAACGGGCTTACATGTCGACGCCAGAAATAACTGCCGCGTGGGATATACTGTGTTGGCTCGAGAATTCTACGGGCTCCCAAAACGAATTAATCGATTAACCGAATGTTCGCCGCAGTCAAAATGGCCGAAACCTATAAATTAGGTAACATTCTATATCAGCATGGCTAGGCGCGTTGGTTAAGGCGTAAAAAAAGGAATGGTTAGTAACGTTCTATGTCTTCTCGATTTATCGCGAAAAATAGTACTGCATGAATTGCAGGTCAGGAATAGCTTAGTCATTAACGCACAAAACGATTCATGAAAATATTCAGCTTACGCGCGCTCAGTGCAGCGAGCTCGAAGAACTCACGCTTTGTAGGTGTCGCAGTAAATCGTATAATCACTGAGCCAATTTAAGCGAAACACAACTACATTCCGCGCATGTCGCGAGCAGCTTGTCTCATAGGCTCTTCACGAGGAAAGAACGAGTGCATTTAAGTGCACCGTAAGCGCTCCGTTCAACGATTGCGCTCGCACTGTGCTGCCGGCGAGACAAGCGCGAGCTCTCGCGAGAGCACTTTTTCAAGCAGTTAAAAACTGCCCCTTTTTAATAGAATGCGGCAGTACCACATCACATTGAATTGCACTTCGCGGTAGTACAGCATAGTATATGCCACGGGCGTATAACATGCGGCGCATCCTCCTTCGTCCTAAACATGCCGGAACCTATTTCCGGTCAGCACATTTAGACGGTGAGTAGAGGACTTGGTTTCTTTCAATGTGTGTACGAAAAGCAAAAGTTGCGTGCACTATTGCGCTTCTATCTTCTGCCCATCATTAGTCTTTGGCTGCGAATCCGAACAGTTCGTGTAATTACATTGTACGCTTTATGTCAAATAAAGTTAAATAGAATTAAAAGCGCACACCTAAGCCGTCTTATTTTTTTGTTCCTCCCTCAATGTGATATGCCACGCCAGCGTTTGCACGTGCATGCACTATTTGAAATCTACCTGGCGCAACGATGTCATTCGCCTTTCTAGCTCACACTGCCGTTTACATGGATGCGATTCTCCTCTGTCGCGTTCATGTAGACGAAGACATATTACAACTGGTGGTGGTGCGATTCAAGGCAGACTAGTGACGCAACGCAAGGACTACTGACTGAATCAGTAATTAGCTTTGTTGCATGCATCTAGGCCTGAACGAGCCTTTATCTTTCGTGCCAAGAGCACCTGGTTAAGACGCCTTAAACTAAGCCCTTGCTGATCTCGTATATGTAGAACGAACCCCGCAAATCCGATGAGCATGCGCTTGAAATGGTAGAAAACAAAACACGCGGTCTTGAACCCCGTCCGTAACAACATCCCATAGTTTCTCGCGTCCGCCTACACCAGCGTTTACTAAACGTCACCTGTCAAAGACGGTCGCGTCTCACTGAATGCCACGAACGTGAGAGGAATGATTTCGCAATACAGTTCTGACAAATTCACGCTTTGCGCCTCAACGGTGAACGCTTCGGGCTTACGCGAAAACTGCACGGTTCACAGAAAACTATTTGTCGACGTCATGCAGGGTCTGCGCCCTGCTCACCGCATGATGTCTGCGCCATTGCAGTTCGTATTCCGACCCTATTTTCTTATTATCTTTAAATGTGGGTGCTTAAAAGCGAGGGTGGAACCATGAGTAATGCCGGCTGCATCATCTCGCTTAGAAAAATGATACGTACAAGCAAAAGGCTGCTTCAAGAAAGGAGAAAAACAAGTGACTAACACTGAATGTAAAATACCTGAATACTAACGCACAGTTTCCAGAAAAGTTCAAATTAGCATCTCATTGCCACGTTCCTATAGGTCTCTCTCCTATTGTAACGTAACTGCCTGCGTATGGGTTGGCGTCCTCAACGCTGAACACCTTTCGGCTTATTGTGTCGGACATTCAGCTGTTTAACGCCTTTCAGAAAACCATGGCCCGCATTTGCGGAGGCCTTCGTGAAATGTATTGTGGTCCATCTTTACAGATAAACAACGAACCAGGCGTGAGCCGACGTTTTCAAAATACATGATGTCGCGGCGAGCTAATGCAGGATCTACAATGTAGCGTGGACCACCAGTCTCTAGTTCTCGCATCTTTCCTAACTCACCAAACCTCTTCCCACGATAAGAATGGCATTCTTTTTTAATATTGTAGAAGTGTAATTTACTATTACAGGTAAACGTACTTCTATTTTTCGTAGCCATCTCGCGCCTTCCCATTTCCCGGTGTGGCCGAAACCGTGGAGGACCTTTGTTGAGCACCACCACCGGCTGCGTCTTCAGCCTCTGCTCTTCCCTTTCAATTCGCTTTATAAATATCGAGGCCAAAGGCAGTTTCGCAAAGGAGAAATTTCTGCACAGACCCACGGGAAGGGGACGGTACAACCTCAGTGTAAGGCAAATGGTTATGAGAGCATAGATGCTTGGCTTTCTGCGTCTCTCCGTAAATAAATACGTATTCAGCTCCTCTGGGACCCTTCTTTAAGCCCAATGTTCGCTGCGTAATGTTGACACCCAAGCGCGCTCGTTGAAAACAAGCGACAAACTCAGAACAGTTGCCGCGGTAAGTGCGACTGGCTCGCCTTTTTCAGCGCCGAAGGCCAGGTAAAGCAGCAGGCTCGACAGCGCCGCTACCAGGACGACGATGCCAAGCGCGTAGCATTTGACGTTCGACCTGCGCGCCGAACGAAAGATGCCATTACGCCCTCCTTGATCGTGTGTACGTACTCTGAACACCTTTAGGGAACACCGAGTTGAACTTTACGGTAGACTGGCTTCCGTGGGCTAAACTCGAGAAAAAGACAAAAAAAAAAACTGACCTTAAACATTTCCCACCATTAGCGAGAATTCCTGATCTTATTGCTCTTTGCGTCATACTGGTCACCGAAGGGGCTTTCGCGATAAGCATCGTCGGTGGCGCCATCTCTTCGCGCAATCTTTAACCGGAAAGGATGCAAAACTATTATTGCAGCCGCGTGTAACCACATTTTTCCTAATTGCCGCTGTAAAGTTTTGGTACAGCGACATCATTGTTAACATTCAGTTCTTTTAATTTTACTGGACGAGAACAGCTGCGTAACACAGATGCATTTCGAGCAAGCTGTAGTTGAATATTTTTCCTAATTCGCAAGTGCGCTTCCTCCTGAAGTGCACAACTGCACAAGTAATGGCGACATCAGCCATCGCTTAAATGAAGACTAAGCGCCAGCAGCACATGGTGGGGCTTGCCTCTCATGCATGGTTTCATCACGCGAGCGACGTCTGCGTTGTTGTTTTGATGCTACAATATCAGCAAACTTCAAGTACAGACTGTTTGTAAAAATAAATACGGCACCACTAGTTGGGTAAACAGCCTCGCATGGAAGCTAGCTTTAGAATTCACAATGAATCGGAAAATATCGCGACTAGCGTTTCTACTGGCGCCTACGACTGGGGTAGCGTGTTTCTTCTTTTTTTTTTTTTTTTGTAAAGGGCGTAAGGAATACTACCACAATCTTTAATTACTATTTTCTTTGCTCTTGGAGTATTGAAAGACTCTGGTAGTAGCTTTGCTAAAAATCTCTATCGATTTCGCCCTCATCTAAGGTTAGCTGCCAGAATCGGTCAGCGAACTCTATTAATCCTAATTCTACCCACGTTCGCGCATCACACGAATGAGGACAGTTTATGCACAGTGATGCTGCTAAGAATGTATTCGATTAACACGAGTCTCTTCGTATTTAGACGGTTCGTGGCTTTTTCGCATCGTACTGCAAATGGTCGAGGGCAAGGCACAAGGACCTTAAGAATAAACGCAGCTAACCAATAACTAGCAGCGCTTCTTCAAAGCAGGAAACACTTACGCAGCAAGGAACTCTAAGCAAATAGTATTCAGCAGCAATCGCTTCCAAAATTAGCCTCCGCAGTTTCACACGCCGTTTTCATCGCGATGCAACTTATATACTAGTTCCGCTGGCACTCTTAAGGAGAGAACCATCTCTTTTTAATGTTCGGAGTTAAGGCAGTTGAGGTCTCTGCTATTGCGACTGAGGTGATGTGTTTACAGTCAGTGCGTGTACTTACGTCATTACTGCAAAAGATAAAAAGGCGAAAAGTATTAACATTTTAGGCTCGCGTTACTCCTGCTGGTGCAAGAAAAATGCTAATAGAGTTCTTTTCCTTTTTAGGCTTCCCAGTATTGATCCATGCCAAATTCCGATACAAGAGTTAATTCTGGAGTTCACCGTTAATTCTGGCCGTCGAAAGCGTCATCCCTGGTTCAACAATTTTTTTTTTATCAGCTTCAACAGCATTGTTGCGCGTATACCGACAGAAATGTAAATGCGCAGGCGCATGGTTTGAGTCGCAAGAGAATATTTGTGCAAATTGCATCGTGCCTGTTGTACTGGTAGTTTCCGTCAACGACGTCGTCTCTGTGTCCTGCGTCATGATGGAAGACGAGCTCTCGTCCTCCATGCCTACGAAAAAAGTAGCACATGAGTATTGAGGCCTTTCTGCCTACCGCAGTGGAGCTACGGTAACGGAAAGGTTCATTACTGGAGCGAAATTCAACATTGCCCCCAAATCCCAGACCAAAACCACAGCTGACAAATAAATTAACTCTTGGTGACGTCATTCATAGACTACGGATGCTACACACTGCAGGATGCATGATTAATAGGTCGCTTGCCAGAACGCTGTGTGCGGTACCATAAGCCATTCAGTCACAAATCATGATGCGCTGGTAAGGCGCAGTGAACTCGATTGCAAAATCTCAACGACAGACAGAGTTATCGTTTGTACTTTTTTATAGAAGGTATCGCAAAATAATACATTATTTAAATCTCGAATTTGCGGGCAGTCAATCATGTTTCGCTTTCTTTGTGAGAAAAATTGAACGCCCGACTGAAAAGACATGCACAAGTTAATTGATTGAAAGCCCTCGGCCAAATATCCGTGACATTTCTTTTTCTTTGCCGCCAATGGACAGTACTGCCAGCAAGAGGCTGAGTACACGAATATGAGCGCAGTGACTGCAGGAGAAAATTGTATTACTTATCACCACAATATTCGGCAACCACTGCAGGCTCCCTTCTCCTCAGCAGGAGTTCTTAAACCTTTCTAGGTCTGGTCTTTCCTTCATTTTAGGATGCAATGTAAGTCTTCTTCACAGGCAAACAATTTACGAAACCTGAGTTAAAGCGGCGGTTTAAAGGGAGAAAGGCGGACCCGTCCTGTCCAGTACAAAAGCAAATATTGAAAAAGCAAGTCCCCAGATTTCTCTCTGGGTACTCTTTGCGTCGGGAAAATACCAGAAGAAAAATCTCTCGTCGACATCACTGCCCTGTGCAGCCGCTTCACTAGCCCGATGAACATTAAGAGCCCAGAATTACGTTCTTGTGACGGCACACGACGAACCACGACACATACTAGCACCGCTGAACTGCGTTCTGCGGTTTCATCGTGACATTCTGCAATAGGAGTAGATATAGACGCGCGGTTCGCGTACCTTCGTATGCTGGGCTGCGCTTGAACATGCTGTTTCTCTTCGGGAATCACACCGTTGTTGTTGTTGTTGTTGTTGTCCTATGTGGCCGTGGCACATACCCACAGTGGGGGATTGGCCAAGAATCGGGCGGTTTAATTAGGTGCCTAAAAATAATAATGAAACAAGGGAGTTAACAATTTGGGCGTGTGAGCTTAAAAGTAAACGTTTTGTGTCTGGAGAAAAAAAAATAGATAATTAGATGAAAACCGGGTATAAGAAAATAATAATAATAATTACAATAATAATTAATAATAGATAAGAAATAAAAGAAAGCTATGGTAGGGAGGGAGAACGATCAATCTAACATGGAAAACGATTGGTTTCAATTAGGTAATTTTGGATCGCCAAGCAAACATTTCTGTGGCTGAACCCAACAATGGAGGCTCCAAAAGATAGGATCACAGGCACTGATAAAGTTAGACCAATAGAGCGAAGCGGCATTTCGAGTAGTCGTTTTCTTAGAATAGAAAACCGTCTGCAAGACAACAAGAAATGGTCGATTGTCTCCGCTTCGCCACAGAATGAGCATAATGGTGAGGGGACCAGACCAGACCTGTGGAGGTAGAAGTTCAATGCAGGTATACGGCAGCGCAGCTTCGTGATGGACACTTCAATTTTCCGTGTTCGGCAAAAATCTCTGTTCCACGGGTGCAGGAGATGTCCGTAATCCTCAGAGTTAGTAATTGCGGAGCCTGATACGGACTGTATAATGATACTCCTGCGAAATCTAGCTGCAGTAACGTAAGCAGTCAAAGGGCAGCAAGGAAGAATCGGGCCACTTATCGATGCCTTGGCTAGAGAGTCTGCAATTTCATTAATGATTAGTCCTTTATGGCCAGGCACCCAAATCAAACGCACGCTTCTCAAGTAACCAGGTACCAATGATTGAAATGTCCTCATCACGCGAGAATCACTAGAAGCAGTAAGGGATGAGCACAATGATAAAGAATCAGTGACTATCACGGCTGACGTAATTGATGGCCCTAATTTGCGTAATGCCAGCACCACGGCCATGAATTCAGCTAAAAAAATCGGTATGAAATCTGGCAGCCGAAGAGAAAATGTCCAATCGAGAATCGGGGAAAATATTCCTACACCTGACTTTTCTTCACATTGTGAAGCATCTGTAGCAATTACAACGTTTGTTTGGAGGTATTGCAGGTGATCTTGTAATATACCGTCGAGAATACGGTGTGGAAGTAATTTTGCATTATTAGGGAAGATGTCATCAAATTGAATATCCGTGGCAACAGCTCTGTCGGTAATAGGAAGTACATCGCATATGCGCACGCCCAAAGAGTCAAGTAATTGTTGCACGAATATAATTTGCGGTTTATGCAGTCGCGGCCAGATGACACCAAAAAACAACGCAGGTTGTGAAATAAAGATTATTTGGGTATGACGTAGTGGTGATTCGTAAATCCTTAAGAACGTCTGCACCGTCAAAAGCCGGAACCTGCACGAAAGTGGCGGAACACGGGATTCTAGATAAAGAATAGAATTTGCAACAAATTTAGGAAGACCTAAACACAGACGTAATGCCTCTCTTTCTAAGAGGATTAGAGGACGGGACATGTAGGCTGGAGCTCCCGAGAAGAGCACGCAACCAAATTCTAATACAGGGCGAACGTACATACTGTATATCATTAGGAGTGTATCTCTTCTCAATCCTATTCGACGACTGCTCAGCCTACGCAATATGCCAATTGCACGGGTACCTTTCCCAGTCAACAGATCTATGTGTGAGCGCCAGTTGAGAGAGGCGTTATAAATAATTCCGAGGTATTTAACAGATTCCACCTGTGGTATGTCTTGAAGGTGGTAAGACAATGAAATGTGCACTATGTCACGTATCGGAAAAACGAGAACAGCACATTTGCTGGCATTGAGTGTGAAGTGACTAGCATCTAACCACCTCTCCAGATCATAAAGGTAAGTTTGCAGTCGTTGGTATAGCGTGTGGATGTCGTTTGCAGATGCAAAAAACGCAATATCGTCTGCATAAACATAAGTAGTTATTTCTTGATGACAAGGTAGTGTGCTCATGAGAATATTAAAAAGTACCGGGGAAAGCACTGAGCCTTGCGGTACGCCTCTCGTTTGTTTGTGTTTAGAAGAAGAAACGCCGCTTTCGTAGCAATAGAATTCTCTTTCACCTAAGAATGACTGAATCCACGCTACTATATACCCAGGAACACCACAGGAAGTTAACCGATTGATCAGTATAGTGTGCTCCACAGTGTCGTATGCTTTAGCGATATCGAGCGTCACTAAGGCAGCGTATTGCTTATGACGTCGAGCGAGTTGTATTCGGCTTTCTAAGTCGACGTGGGCATGCCAGATGGAGCAGCCGGCCCTGAAACCAATCTGACAGGGACTAAGAATGGAATTATCATTAATAAATTTCATGATGCGACGGTGAAGAAGCCTCTCAATAAATTTTACTACGTTTGATGTAAGCGCAATGGGCCTAATGTTCTCCAATACATACCTTCCTTCTTGTTTCTTAAGCATCAATATTACCTTGGCAAGCTTCCAGTGCAACGGAATCCACGCATATTTGATTGAATAATTCACCAGGTCTAAAAGAACGTTAGGTGATTCCTGTAACAATATTTTTAACATTGCATTTGTGACGCCATCAGGGCCAGGGGCTGAATTCGGTAAACATAGTGCAGTCTCATTTAGTTCAGCTAAGGAAATTGGAGTAAAGCCATCCCAAGGACCTAATGTAGAATGAATAGCCGGAAGCCTGGCCGTAAATCGATTTTCTAAGCCTTCGGCAATCTCTTCTAGGGAGGCGCTCAGTTCCTGCGGGGTCAAAACAATTGAATCTAATGTTAAGGGTGTTGGTAGCACCTTCCTAGCACGAAGGAATGCAAATAAAGCACGCTTATTTTTTGAATTAGATAGATAATCGTAATGTCTAATATCATATTCCTCTTTGGCTCTATTAACAGTACGCTTAAATACACCAGCATGAAACTGATAATTTTTCCAATTTGTCGGGCACTGATTATGCAGAAGCATTTTCCAAGCGGCCTTTCTTTTTCTATAGTCCCGCGTACACTCATTATTCCACCAACGACAAGCGGTGCCTTTAGCCGAAGGGATGACAAATTCAGCTTGCTTCCGGGAATCCTCTAGAATTGAGCAAATGGTTGAAGCGATTTCCTTATCATTGGCATTGGCAAGTTTCGAAACGGCAGAACGCAAGAAAGTCTTAAATTTCGTATGGTCCATAAATGTGCATGCCTGGTATTCTAAAGATGTTATTGGACAATTGATTTCAAATGACACGGGAAGATGATCACTGTTGGTTGCTGATTCAACCGCTACCCACGACAAAACCTTGATGCCAGCGCTACAAAATGTCAAATCTAACACTGAACGGAAGGGTCCTCTAACAAACGTTACTTGTCCTGTGTTCTGACATGAAAGGTGGCTATCAATCGTCCACTCCCATAGTCGCTTACCGCACACATCTGTTTTTTGCCCCCACGACACGTGATGCGAATTGAAATCCCCTACAAACAAAATTTCTTTTCTACAGGCAGCCACAGCCCTATCAAGTTGACGTGTACGTTGCACGCCGCTGGGGAAATAAGCATTTATAATTGAAAATGGATGGTATCCTGGGAGGCATAAATCTATGGCCAAAATTTCACAGTCGCAGTCCATGATTTGAAAAGAAATTTTTGCCTTGTGACAAATTTTACTGGAAACAAGTATCATTAATCCTCCACCTCGCGAGTCTCTATCTAATCGGAAGGACCGAAAACCTTTTAAATGAAAATTTTTCTCTGGTGAAAGCCACGTTTCCTGAAGAAGTAAGATATCTGGATTGAATTGAATAGATAGGCAAGATAAATCTGTTGAAGCTGAAAATATAGAACGACAGTTCCACTGCAGCACTTTCAACTGTCCAATGGTGTAGAACGCACAGCAGCGGCAACTGCCGCCTTTAGAATACTTTCTGTGAGAACAGGAGTTGGTTGACTCTTTTTTGATTTTGGTTTCATAGTTTTTGCAATTGGGGACCCCATACGTTTGGGAGCTCGAGTGTCAAGTTCCATGTCTGTGGCAATAACAGTGTCTGAATAAGAGGGCTCATCCTCGCGTGTCTGGACTACTGAAGTAGTGTCTGTGGAATATTCTGCAACTGTGGAAGGCGTCTCTACCTCGTTGCTAGGCGTTCGAGGTGTGGCGTTAGGTACTGGGCACTGCATTGGTGTCTTATTGGGCTGCAATATTTGCATCATGTGGCTGGAAATGATTTGTGCTAAGCAATCAGAGAGACTGGATATCAATTTGTCCATAGCTTTAGCCATTGCTTTTTCCACAGCAGAGTCAATTGCTTCTGAGAGGTTAAGATCCATGCTTGGAGTGTTGCGCGCTGTAACACCAGAGTATCCGAAGGCCCTGTCTTTGATAACTGAAATTGCATCTCTTCGGGAGCAACGACGGCGGTCGATTATTTCAAGAATTTGTATTTCTTGAGCGCGAGCTGAGCAGTTCGAATAGTCTGCTGGGTGTTCTCCCCCACAGAGGCAGCACTTTTGAGATTGAGTAGAGCATTCACTTGAAGAATGACCACCCCCACAGGTGCGGCAACGCAAGCTAGACTTACATCCTCCTGCGCTGTGCCCGAATCTCCAACAATTCTTACACTGGATTGGACGTGACGCAAGCGGCTCTACACGGAACACAAGAGGCCACACCTTTATTTCAGATGGACATGATGTGCCCACAAACGTTGCAATAACAGATTCTGTCGGAACCCTCTCGTTATTGGCCAGTCGATTGCAACGGTAGATGGCAATGACGCCTGCTGCGGATAGCTTGTCCAGGGTTTCAGTAGGACTTAATCGGGAGTCTACGCCCCGTACAAGACCCTTGGTGCACGCAAGGTGAGGCGGAATAAAAGCACTCACCGGGGTGGAAGCGAATGAAGTGCATTTCAAGAGGTCTTCTACACAGGTCTGGTCGGGTGAACGACACACTATACCTCCCCGTCCGAACGCTCGCACATCCGTGATGGTCTGGAAGTGGTTGGACGTGGCCTTAAGTGCCTTCTGGACAGCCTGTGGATTCGTGATCCTGATGGAACCCCCATTGGTAGGCACAAGCGCCACAGGAATGGTGCTGACGCCACTGCGAAAAAATAAATCTATGGGCAATTCATTAGGTGGCAGGGATGCTGACCAGGCGGATCGCGCCTGGCCAGGAGAACTGGTCGACATCAGCTCAAGACGGCTGACGCAAGGAATGCCAATCAACCAGGAACTAAAATATGGTTATTGAGACACCTTAAACCACCCGATACTCAGCCAAAACACCACTGCAGGTCAACGAAACGGTCGCTCTGTCGAGGCCAGCAGGGACCAGGGACAACCGAGCAGCGAGCAGCGAGACCCGAGCTCCCCGAAGCTTCCGAAGGGATGGCCACTTACGGACCGTTGGCAGCGGCTCTCACTTCCTCTTCGTCTTCTGGTTTCTTTTTTATTGCTGTCCTTTGCTTGCTCGCTTGTTCCGTATATCATGGTGCTTACCCACTACGGTGACTGGCCGAGAAGTCACCGGTTAACGGGAAGGGGAAGAGAGAAAAGAAAACTAAAATAAGAAGTAAGTCAGAGTAGGGCAGAGATTTTTGAAAATTCAGAAATAGAGACATATAGAAGAGAGTTATTAAAAAATTAATTAAAATTATGTATATTGAGTAAATTTGATGGCATTAGACTAACTTCGAAAACACGTACAACGATTTGATGGGCTATCGAATTATTGGTTCCAAGAATTAACATGATACTCGCACGGGGTCACAAAGATAATTGCAAATGGCCATGCCGATGTTCCTGTGGCTACATCCCAATAAAGAAGCCCCGAAGGAGAGAATATTTGAGCATTTAAAGAAATACCTAGGTTTCGGAAAGAATGTTGATTTTTTTTATTTCTCTAATTAGTTTTCACTTTTTTTATTTCGTCTTTTCACAAGGCTGCCTATTATTTTACGCATTACATCATCAATCAGTTAGTTTTATTTTCGATTTTGCTTTGTTTTGGCAATACCACCCATTTGTGGCCTATTCCCCACCCCGAGTATTTGTGGTGTTCCCCAAGAAAACTGTCATCATCACCATCGTCGTCATTATCACCTTCGTTGCTGTCGTTGTATTAATGTAATAGATACATGGCTCACACCAGCTATGCAACCTTGTCCAAGGGTGTGTTCAAATTCTGGCCAGCATCGAAAACAGTCTACGTAGACATTTAAAGAGACAGCCGAAACAGCTTCTATAGGGCAAGTAATGGAACGCGTTTCGAACATTTCTAACCGCCTGGAAGACGTACGGAAGACGCTTCTGCGACGGGACGCCATCTCATGACGACAAGGAAAAGTTGAGAAAAACACACATTATTTCTGTACTTTAAGTCTTTGCGCCTGCGAACCTATGAAAAATAAGATGGGACTTACATTAAGGGTACAGGAAAGCCTTACTACATTTTCTTATGCGCAGACTACCTTGCCATCGAGTGTCCAAGCGTTCGGCTCGTCCGCCATATTGTTTGGACATGAAAGTAGCATGCATCGTTCTTGACTTCGATGTTGTCTTCGCGAAACTGCCTACTTTGTCGTCTTCGTGAAAACTGGAACGAGACTTAGATGGTTGCTGACCGCTTAGCGGTCTACTTTGCCGTCTACGGCGAGTACTGAAACAAAGCCCAAGAATAAGATCAATTATTTCAAGTCATAACGGGAAATAAATCTTCAAGGCTGATAAAGAACAACTGGTGTGGCAGGCCGTAATGACATGTTAATGCGAAAAGAACAGCAAGAGTAAGACAGCTGAATAATGAAATGAAAAGTATTGTCGACATATTTGTACCATGCAGTAATCGTTGAATCGGCGATAGGCTCGTACTCCACTTATAGGAAGAAGTGCTCGTTCTCGCTGTGCACGAGCATTTTTTTTCTTTTTTGATCAACGAAAAGGAACTCAATTGTGTGTGAGAGTGTGTGCGCGCATGTGTGAAAGAGAGAGAGAGCGCGAAAGACATTACTTGCGGCTGTCTTTGTCGTCTTCATCCTACAAGAAAAATCCTGTGACCTTACAATTGACTGGTGTCAGCGAACCAGTACGTCTATTAATATAACTATTATCCACATTCACAATAAAGTACTTCGTAACAGTGGGAATTCAGTAATCACGTGTGCAATATTACTTTGGATCGAGGGCTTTTCACCTAAGTCACCAAATGCTGGTTTTAGTTAAGGGGAATGTTTACGGACTCCAGAGACCACACCGACTGCGTGTAGTATAATTTATAATCAGCTCTCATGCTCACGAATGAGAGGTTTAGCTCAAGCTAAATTTCAGTGCACGCTGGTGCGCGTATACATGATCAAAACAAGGGCCGATAAACATTGGGATAACTGAAGAAAATACAGGAGGAATTGATGCAACGTAAATTATACGCCCAGTGAACCGAGAGCGCATCAGCTGCTATATGACTATATAAGTACGAAAACAAACTGCCAGCGCGGGACCAAAAAGGCGCTTTATTTTACTTGTGCGGGAAAGGCATGGTCATGCTTACCCGTTATGAAAGCGCTTTGGCCGTTATTAATAAAGCACTTAGCTTACAGCGCTGCTCTTGCCAGACTGGTGTTCAGGGTTCTATTCGCTGTTGGAGAGCTGACAGTGCGTGCGTGCGTGCGTGCGTGCGTGCGTGCGTGCGTGCGTGCGTGCGTGCGTGCGTGCGGGAAGATCTCCGGGGGTTCAGTCTTTGGGATCAGCCCACTATACGCAGCCTTCGGCTGTGCATAGGAAGTTTTTAGTCTAGAGGATGTGTTTCTCCAGAGACTTTCTGTCTTGTTTTCACGTGCTTCGGGAAATAGTTTGACAATGGTATAAACAAAGACGTAGCATCGAGAGCGGTTTTGTTCAGAGCAGATAATACTCGGTGCCTTGAGCGTCTGCGCACATGACAGCAGGAGTTTGGATGCCATTTGTGCAGTGTTCCAAAAGAAAAAGTTCATGGACGATTACAATAAACCCTAATGTGAAATTTGAGCGCAGCTCTAAATGTGTTTCAATTTCGCGACATATTGAGGCAAAGAACTTGAAAGGCACATGTAGCAGAGTCTGCTATCGTCGACAGTCTGATATGCAGGGCAAGTGCGTCAGCGCTTATACATGACACATCGAATGTTCAAGTGTAATCGCTGGTACCGGGTGGCTTCCAGAAAGTACTACACAATTCGCGTCGCGCATACAATCAGATTACAAAACAATCGCAAACCATGACAATCGTAACGCGGGGTCCGACTAAGGCTAAATTACGAAAACGCATCGAGTTGTTCGGTGGGTCTGCATGACACCAGTTTCCCGAACGTCACTGAAGGGGCCACTCTCATTGGTCTCCGCCATTCGCGGCTCGCGTCCTATATACCGCTCCGCGTTTGCTCTTTAAAATTTCGCTGTGCTCATTGGCTCAGCTACGCCACCGACGCCGACGCTGACGCCCGCCGCAGGAAGGGGTGCCTTAGAGCTGACCTATAAAAGCAGCAAACAGTGCATACTGCAGAATGCAATGTGTTCTGGCTACTCACGGACACATCGGAACTCTGCTCCGGCTGTTCTCGCAAACATCATTTGCATTTTTCTTAGTAATATCTACCAAGGAAATTGGTTGAATAACATGGCTGAAGCAAAGTTTATTCAAATAAGTCTTTTAAATACCCTATTCGGAGTGGCTTTGTCATTCTGTGTTGTTTTACCACCACACGTACAAAATACAGTCGGTACGAGATGCAAATAATGTGCGACGACTTCATGGAAGCTGCTCTGTGCAGGAACCGTTCGAAATATGCATGCATTCACAAGAGTGACTGCATGTAGGCCCCATGTAGGCAATGTCTGAACTACGGGATTTAGCAAAATAAAATGTACAACTATTCAAAAAGAAGTCGTGCGAGAGGAAACTGTTGAGGTAGTTGATAGGCCATGAGGAAAAAAAAGGTGGACAAGAAGGGGGAAAGAACACGGCGCCAATGTCACGAAATATATCATGATAAGGATAACATATTAGTGGCGCGTCGATATGCCACAAGGCGCAAGTCAGTGTTCCGCAGCGTCTTCCTCGAGCAAAATACAACCTGTGGTCAATTAATTCGGTGAATGAATTGCTGACTGCGGGTGTAGTTGCCACTACTGGTTGACGGTCACGTCACCGAAACCCAAGTTCTGTCAGTCATAGTTCGGGAATCGGCGTGGTTGGACAACCATGCCGATTCGCGAACGATGACTGACACGTCTGGGCAGACTTGCAGTTGTCGAAATGTGCAGGGATGCGGTAAGATGTAGTGCAGCGTCGCTGTTACTCCTCAAATGAAGCTACGTGCGAGTGAAATTCCGCTTCAAGCTTGGGAAGATGCCAAAGGAATGTCACGGCATGCGGCACCAGCTGTATCGAAACAGTGGGTTATGGAAAAAAGTGTGTGTGCGAGTGGCACAAGCGTTTCCGTGACGGTCCGGACAGCGTGAAAGACATGGAATGGCCACTTTGGCCCGTGATTCCGTGCAGTGGCCAAAAAATTGCCGTGGTCGAATGCGGTTAAACCAAGTATGCGAGCGATAGCACGGTGTTGCTTGCTTTGGGAAAGAAGGCAGCCGTCAGCAACTACCGCGTCTACAACTGCACCACAATACAACACACAGAGGCTGCTCGGTGCGGCAGCAGTGGCGAGCGAATTGACCTTCATGCTGCGTCTCGCTTCAATGCGAACTAAGGCGTCGAAAGCACAACGCATACGAAGCTACCAGCACGCGGCGCAATTTGTCCACAGCGTAGATCGCTTTCAAGATATGGGCGGCCAAGCGGCGTACGCAGCCGCCGCCGGTATTGGCAGACTAGTTTTACCTTGGCTGAGCTTGAACGTCAGGTTTACGGAAACAGGCGTTTTCTGTGTTTGTACCTGAAGTAGTATAGAGCTGTCGCCCTAAAGATTGATATACGTCGCCATTTCTTAACCGAAGATGGTCAACTAACGGTTCGAATGTTGGCGAAGGTCACAAGAGTGCTAATGCAACTACAATAAAAAAACGGGCACAGCGTAAACTGTGTGCGCGGCCAGTGCCTCATGACGAGACTCCTGATCAGAAACAACGCAGGCCAGAGGCGATCGGCTAGTTTATCGACAAGGTGGATAGTGGCCCCATCTTTCCTGAACGAAATTACGGGCAGTGAGTCATGGTATGTGAAGTAAGACCCAGAATCTAAGAGGGAAAGCATGAAATGGCACGGCCAGGGTCACCGAAATCCAAAAAGATTGGGTGCGAGATGCCGTGCATCAAGACAATGCTCATCGCGTTTTCTTTTTCTTTTTTTGGTGCTGAACAGGTCATTCATAAAGGATACCTGCCAGAAGGCACGTCATCGAATGCGGACCCTACGTCAACATGTTGTATCGCCTCCTGAAGATAATCAGACTTGTGCGTTCCCAATACACCAAAAATTTATTCTGGCGTCTCCTGCACGGTAAAGCATGCCCCTATACCACCAAAGCCATGCAGCACTTCCGGTGCAACTGAGCGACCCCCTATTCATCAGATCTGGCCCCTGCCGAATAGTTCATTTTCCCTCGCTTGAAGAAACGCTTGAAGGGACAATGCTTTTCGGACTTTGCCAACATCCAACGCAATGTTAACGCTGAGACCAACAGCATCCCGCCGGCTACCTTCACTGAAACTGCGCGAGGCTTCTACACCCGCTCTCAAAAGTGCACAACCATGGAAGTCGATTATTTTGAAAGACATTAAGCTGTATTCCTTCATACGTGTACCACTCTTTCCGGAAATAAATTGGGAAATCAATCAATCACCGTATTTATTGATAACAAGTTGTAGGTAAGGTTACAAAAAATAATATTGTAAAGAAAAAGGTGTGAAACAAAAGAAGCACTGTGTACTCGAATGGAATCATAACACGTGCATTTTCCGCGTCACGCGCACAATCAGCAGTACACAAAGCAATCAAATCTGATGATAGTTTTGACCTCAACCTCGTATAGACAAAATAATCGGCATTAGTTGTGCGCGAAAAGACAGTCAGGTCAATACGGCGCGCCGAAGAAAAAACTGAGAAAGCAATTTAGCTCATGCATGTGTTTTCTGCTTCTCTTCTGTGACATGCTGCTTGCGCCACTGCTTCGAAGATTGTATCCACCAGCTCATACCCTTCCAACTTCCCACTCTCTCCCCCCCCCCCCGACGCTCCCCCCCCATTCCCACAATTGTTATCGACTCATAATTTTCTGAAATCAAATACATGCAGAATGAAAGCGGGGAAGTGCACGAAGGTTCATTCTCAGTGCTTGCAAAGGTCCGTTGTTAGTTGTCCTCCTTATTCGATAGCATCAACGTCCTGAAAAGCGGTATGACACAAAGAATATTTTCGAATAACGCATACATTTGCCATTCGTGCCTCTCATCATTAGACCGCAGCACGCATTGCCTGTCATTACATCTGATGAGCACATCATGTGCAGTGCGCCGCCTGCACAGAATCGCACATTCCGAACGTACGAGCTTGGACTCATCGCGATTAATCGCCACGTCGAACACCCCCAAGAACTACGCACTCTGAGCTCTGTTGGACGAGCCGAACAGATCGAGCAGCATTCCTCCATTTCTACCCCGCGAACGGTCCAGCCGAAGGTTCAAGATGGCCGGGATGTCGATGTTCAGGTCCGTGCCGCCGCGGCCTGCGAGGAGCTTCATGTTGAACCTCTCCGGGATCCGGATGTCAATGTCAGTCGGTGACCGGAGAGCGGACACGGGTATTTTTGCCACTTGCTCGTCAATTTCTAGAGCCGGAGCGGCGCTCAGTGGCCCCGACGAAAGTAGCAGCGTGGTGAGGCAGACGAATAGCGCGGTCTTCGAGAACATTTTCGGTGACAAGCTCTCGAGTGAAGCCACTCGTTTCAATTCAAGGCGCACGCGATCCGGCTAGCTGGAGTCAACCCACGGCGTTGAAGTGCACCGAAACTGTGGTCGTTCGTGTGGCTTTGTGATTCGAAGCAAGACAGAGCTTCGCTAAGCTGGCGGGAGTGTTTAACGGAAGTTCGGGCCCTGTTCGCGACAACTCGCCTTACCACAAGCTCGAAGCGTCCGGTTGATGCGACTTGAAGTTCGCATGCAGAAGCAGCGATGTCTTGCGGTGAACTCCTGTGGTCGAAGTCCTACACAGGTCCGTCACGAAATAAGGTAGATGCGTGCTAGTAGGAACAGCCTTGTTCAGCGGCGAGGAGCTGCGTTGCTACTAACGACACTCTTGATGCGCTGTCTTGCAGGTGGAATTCGAAAATTCCACACGCACCTGCTCGTACATCCAAAAGTCGATGCCGATTGCGTGTATCGGTCTGTCAGAGCGGTTTCGCCTGCAGGACATGGTTTTCCTTGGCCCCGTATATATACTTTGCCGACCACCGTGGCCAAGGCCGTCCTTTTGTCGCGCCTTTTCGTCTGCACGCGCTTTCCTCCGTGATACGCAACGAACCGTTGAGCTACTGTCAAGGTAGCGCAACTTCCTTGAAACACATTACCCGCATTTCCATCGCGCCTGGCTGCTGATGACATGTTATGAAATAATGAGCGATGTCGATGAAAAGCGCTGCAGCTCTTTTGTTGTTTTTGCTGCTCAGTAGATGTCTGACACAGAGAAAATAAAACTGAGGGAGAGATGAGTCCTTTCAAGAAACAAAATCAAAGAATTATACGTGACATTGCAGTTATATTTGCAGCTCAAAGCATTGGCACGATTAGGAAGCATTTATGTGAAAAGTGGTACGCGAAGCATAACACAGCGCAGTGCGAATGTCCTTTCTTTTCATTCATTATTCATGCTCATGACGGATATGATGCAAGATTAGCTTTACGCATGAGTGCGAAAGGAGCAATAACGATCCTTACATAAGCCCCCTGATGACATCATGAGCGTTGCCACTTGGAGAAGCGATTCTATTGTAGCCACTGTATACGTATCTTCCTACTTTTCTTGTGCAGAATTAAGCTAGCTGTAGAACCTCTGTAGATATTTTCCAAGGTATTTACGTAAGCATTTTGTACTCCTTGATTACGTAATGCCGCTACGACTGTTCGTATCTTTACTGAATGACATGCCTTTTCGTAATCTATGAAAGCTATATACAGAGGCTTATTGTACTCTGCGGATTTCTCGATTACCTGATTAATGACATGAATGTGATCCATAGTAGAGTATTCCTTCCTGAAGCCAGCCTGTTCCCTTGGTTGACTTAAGTCCAGTGTTTTCCTTATTCTATTGGATATTGTTTTGGTAAATATTTTATATAATACAGGGAGTAAGCTAATGTACCTCTAATTTTTCAATTATTTAACGTCTCCTTTTGGTCGATTAGTATAATATTTGCATTATTCTAGTTTTCTGGGGCCGTTGCAGTCGATAGACACTTCGTATAAAGAGCCGCCAGTTTTCCAAGCATTATGACTCCTCCATCTGTGATTAAATCGATTGGTAGTACATCTTCTCCTGCCGCTTTCCCCCATTTCAAGCCTTGCAAGGCCCTTCTGACCTAATCTCTAGTTATAGGAGGAGTTTCGGTACACTGTTCATTATTGTTTGGAATAGAGTACTCCTGAGTCCTCTGGGTACTGTACAGGTCAGTATAGAATTCTTCCGCTGCTTTTATTATACATTGGAAATTGCTGATGATATTACCCTGCTTATCTTTCAGTGCATACATCTTGGTTTGTCCTATGCCAAGTTTCCTTCTCGCTGATTTCAGGTTGCGTCCATTCTTTACGGCTTCTTCAGTCTTTCTCACGTTATAATTTCTAATATTAATTTCTAATATAATTTCTAATATTTGTAATTTCTAATATCTAATATCAATATTTCTAATATTTCTAATTTCTAATTTCTAATTTTCACTTTTTTGATCAGGTTTGACAGTTCCACGAATTCTATCTTATCTCTTGAGCTGGACACTTTCGTTCTTTGCCGTTTATTTATTAGGCTCTTTGTTACTTGTGAGAGCTTGTCTACTGGTTGCGTTGGTGCCTTGCCTCCCACTTCAATTGCTGCCTTATAAAACAACGTAGTTACGGTTTCCTTCATCAGCTCTATGTCATCATCATCTCTCTGTTCTAAAGCGGCATATTTCTTTGCAAGTACCAGCCTGAATTTGTCTGCTATTACCCTTACTGCATGTAGGTTGACTTGTATCTTCTTGACCAATTTTGCTCTTTCTCTGTTCAAATTGAGGTGAATCCTAGCCCTCACTAAGCCATGATCACTGCGCTTTACCCTACCTATCACTTCTATATCCTGCACTATGCTGGAATAGGCAGAAAGTACGAAGTCAATTTCATTTCTTGTTTCCCCATTAGGGCTTTTCCAGGTCCACTTCCTGTTGCTACGTTTCCTGAAAAGGTGTTCATTATTCTCAGCTTATTCCTTTCTGCGAGTTCTACCAGCATCTCTCCTCTAGCGTTTCTCGAATCGACGCTGTAGGTGCCAATTGCCTGTTCACCCGCCTGCTTTTTCCCCACTTTCTCATTAAGGTCACGCACTACTACTGTATACCGAGTTTGCACTTTTCTCATCACTAATTCAACATCTTCATAAGACTGATCTACTTGCTCATCGTTGTCACTGAATGTTGGAGCGTAGGCTCGTACTACCTTTAATCTACACATCTTATTGAGTTTGACTACGACTACTGCTACTCTCTCGTTAATGCTGTAGAATTTGTCAATGTTGCCCGCTATGTCCTTCTGGATTAGGAATCCTACCCTGTATTGCCTTCTTACCAGGTAGACCTCTATACCAGAGGACATGGCCGTTCTTTAGCAATGTGTAAGCCTCACCAGTTCTTCAAATCTCACTAAGGCCGATAATATCCCAAACAGTGTCTGATATTTCTTCAAAGAGTCCTGCTAAGCTAGCCTCACTCGAGATGGTTCGGGTGTTCAATTTTGCAAGGGTCACTTTCCATTGGCGGCCTGTCCGGATCCAGAGATTCTTAGCACCCTCTGCTGCGTTACAGGTCTGACCGCCGCCTTGGTCAGGTGCTCCGCAGCTGCAACAGGAAACGTCGAGAACACGAATATTCTCGTTCTGCTCCATGTAACGCGCTGTTGCTTTTTGCGTAAAGGCGGTGAAAACCAAGACATATTGCCGTTATGTAATATCCTGGCGAAATATAGGCTGAATTGAAATATCGCCGTGCATGGTCGGGCACCTTCAGCCAACCGTACACTGAGTGTTCACTTCCTCCAATCTCGAGTGAAGATGCCAGTGCGTGTAAACCTTTGCGAAAACGAGGACTAGCTTTCTTTTTCTCATTTATAATGACTCCTTAGTACTCGGTAGGAGGCGCCATCAAGCATAAGATCTTCCAGTCCGTTTTTCAGTGGCAGCATAAGCACCCGGTTGGTTTTCCAGTACTGAGCATGATTTTGACCGTTTGGACAAGCATGCTGAAAAAGGAATTTTGTTTATCCGTAAAAGTATATGACAGGAAGACTCTTGAACGCAACTCTTGTCTATAACCGCGCATCGTGCTAAAACACATTACATAAACGAAACAAACGCGAAATTAAATTGTGCACGCTCCATGCAAATTTGAAAATAAGAGTGCTGAAGGTAAAAAAAAAATTCGCTTTCATTGAACTGCCGTTGACTGGAACCTTTGCTAGCTACGCAGGGACAAGATGAAAAAAAGAGACCCGGTTCGCTTTGAAATTGCGACTGGTTAACTGCTGCATGCGCGTAACAGGGTGAACATGACTGAATGGGCACCCGTTTACGACCCGTACAAGGCAGGCATTCACAGGAAGATGGATGACGAGATAGAGTGTCCTCGTCGAAGTGTTGGCTTCAGCAACATCCCTTGTTGGACCATACACTGCTTATCCCTTGGAAACCGCCGTGGTTGCTTAGTGGCTATGGCGTTGGGCTCCTAAGCACGAGGTCGCGGGATCGAATCCCAATGACGGCGGCCGCATTTCGACGGGAGGCGAACACACCAGTGTACTTGAATTAGGTGCACGTCAAAGACCCCCAAGTGGTCCATATTTCCGGAGTCCCCCACTATGGCATGCCTCATAATCAGAAAGTGGTTTCGGCACCTAAAACCCCACAATTTAATTTGTTCTTATCACTTGGACTCAGGCTGGAAATTATGCGGAACACTAAATAGCGTCTTCGAACCCAGATGCGCTTTTGATTTTGACTGATAATTTGGCCCTGGATACCAAACGAAAATCGTTCGAAAGAAAAGACATTGGATTACCATGAGCACCAGCTTTTAACAACGTAGCCATGTGGTCAAATTGCCCGAAGCACTCGGCTTGGCATCCAGGTGATCGCGATTGCAGCTTTGGTGAACTCATCTAATAATTTACAATTGTATACTCGAGCGCAAGCAACACAGGAAACGTCTCCACCTCTGGCATGTGTTTGCGAGCATATATAAAGAAAGGGGTCAGACAGGGAGACAAAATCTCTCCAACGCTATGCACTGCGTGCTTGGAAGTATTCAAGCTATTAAACTGGGAAGGCTTAGCAGTAAAGATAGACAGCGAATATCTCAGCAACCTTCGGTTTGCCGATCACATTGTTCTATTCATCAAACAATGCAGACGAGTTGCAACAAATGATAAAGGACCTTAACAGAGAGAGTTTAAGAGTGGGGTCGAAGATTAACATGCAGAAGACAAAGATAATGATAAATAACCGGGTGAAGGAACGAGAGTTAAGGATCGCAAGTCAGCCTCTAGAGTCTGTGAAGGAGTACGTTTACCTAGGTCAACTAATCTCAGGGAACTCTGATCATGAGAAGGAAATTCACAGAAGAATAAAAATGGGCTGGATCGCATACGGCAGACATCGTGAGCTCCTAACTGGGAGCTTACCATTATCATTAAAAAGAAAGATGTACAATCAACGCATTCTACCGGTGCTGTAATAGGGGGCAGAAACTTGGAGACTGACAAGGAAGCTAGAAAACAAGTTAGGGATCGCGCAAAGAGCGATGGAACGAAGAATGTTAGGCATAACGGGAAGAGACAGGAAGAGAGCGGTGTGGATCAGAAAGCAAACAGGGATAGCCGTTATTCTAATTCACATTAAGAGAAAGAAATGGAGCTGGGCTGGTCACGTAATGCGTAGGTTAGATAACCTGTGGACCGTTAGGGTTACAGAATGCGCTCCAAGAGAAGGGAAGTGCAGTCGAGGACGATAGAAGACTAGGTGGGTGATGAAATTAAGAAATTCGCAGGAGCTAGCTGGAATCGGTTGGTGATGATGTAAACTTTCGGCAGTGGCGTAATCAGGAATACGTTGCCTCATGAAATGTTTCTTTCTTTTCGGCAAGGACGCGTACGGAAAACGAAACATTATTTGTAAGCGCGCATATACAGCCCGAGGTAATAGCGCGGGCGAGCGTGGTTGGACGCCATGCGCATAGGAGCACGTTGGCCGCGTCCGGTTACGTCGGCGGCACCAGTACGTCGAACCATCGGTTGAACTATAGATGCTGTTGCTGTCGCCAACGTGACGTAACGTGTGAGCGCGCTCACGCTACGTCGGACTAAGAATAACCTTTAAGGCATCGTGGCTAGACGAAGAGTCACAAGATGTGGATACCAGCGTCTGGTAAACCAGTATCAAGCAGAAGGTCATTCTGTATACCGGAATACCGGACCCGCTAAAACACTCTAAAGACTGCCCAGCGCTCTCCGACGGCGCAGGAAGCGTCAACCGACATGCGTTCCAAATATCGCGTTTCGACCACTGAGCACTATACACGTAATGGCGTGGTTTGCTGCCATCAAGTTCAGTTGTAATTGAACGATTGTCTCGTGTATTGTGCGTTTGTTGGCACTGTCATTTTCGCATTCCTGATTGGATAAATTTATTTTACAATGGGTCCTTTTTCCGTATGTAACTTTCCGAATCAACCCCGTCATTGTAAGATTGAGCATAAATCTCAAGTATAAGGTTTACAGCTCTAACTCAGAACTAAAATGGCGATTGCGCAATTCTCTAAACTGCACTCCTTAAAACATTTAAAGGGAGCAAACTTGATCAGTCGTACACCAGTGCGTAAAATATAGCACCTATTTGTGGAGAGTACGATTGCATAATTAACCCTCGTAACCGTTAGATAACGCAAGCGTTACCTCACGAAAGCTGTATATTCCTACATAACATTTGTCCGCTTCACATGCTGTAATAGAGGCAATTTAGAGAAATGCCCTATCTGTTTTTGAAACTGAGTTGTGGATTCGTAAACATTTTTTTTTGTTTTTTTATGCCTTCGATTTTCGAAAAAAATTGTAAAAGTTTGTAGATAGTCTGCTTTCTTTCTCTTCATGCAACAAATTTCATTCGAATTGGTTGAGCATTCTCTGATGATAGTGTTTCTGCGTCACACGTGTGTTTGAATATGAAAATTAGAGTTGGGCTTGAAGTAAACATTCGTTTTGATCACAGGGCTGTTTAACAAAACTTTAATTTGGGGACAGCGAGTTTCATGAAATATATATGCTTATCTTACAAAGGCTGACTCAGACATTGAACACAGGGTTGTTTTATGTCTCTCGGTATTTTGTTTCGTTTTTCAGCAGTACTGCTAGACCAGTACAGATTCTGTATCATGTTCTTTGACTACACAGCTATATTCGAATACCGCTTGTTGCTCTGCGAATCATATTTCTCTGCGTACCATTATTTTACAGCGCATGGTGCAACGGCCTTCGCAACTTTTTTTATTTAGACAACAGTGCGCTCATAACAAAGGGTGTTACATTGGAAAGCCCCCTGAACCATTCTGAGTTTGTAGGACAGTGAGCGGTTACTCTCTCGCCTTCGCTGTCCTCCTCCTGTTAGTGCTCTCCCCCTCGCCGCGTTGCCATCTCTCCCGATATATTTTTTTTTTCGCGTATATATACAAAGGTTGCATAAAAGCACCCACGAAGTGGGCTATATAACCTTAGTATGCTGACCAAGTATGCCCATTTTTGTTACCAAAAAATAACTTCCCACTTAAAACCTGAAGGAGTTGCGGCTTCCAGGCATGTCTAAAGAACGCGGATCTGTTAATCGAATGGTATATTTACTGGACTCTTTTATTTATCGTATTTTCTTTGATTCGGCCTCTCAGTCATTGGCCAATCCTTCAGAATGAGCATATTCCGCTACAGATTCCTGTATACATAAACATCGCCGAAAACCATTTTCTATGTAACAGCAAATAGGCATCACCACTCCTCCAACCTTCGCTTCGGATAGATTCCAACATTTTCATTGGATATGCATAATTGTGTTGAATTATTAAAGGTGATTTAGGGGTTCTTTAATACACACCCCATCTCTGGGGGGAGACCGAACAGACCAGAGAGCAAAACATGGCTGGGTTTTTTTTTTTTTTTTCAGGCATGTTGACGACATGCTCAACATTCCTTGGCCCCGTTTTTTGTTAACATACGTCAGCAACTCACACTTAACCAAGGAACGACACGGCTCATTGTTATTTGTCCGCATTATATGTTTCTTCTGCTCGGATGTTCTTGTATAACAGCGGTAGATTGTTCGGCGGCGTAATGTTATGGGAACGTAATAACTTTGTATCGGGAAATTTTGCTTGAATCATCTTCGTGCGCCACACCAGCACCTGCATAAAGTGATAAATATTAGCAGATTTCAAGAGACACCATCGAACACGTAAACATATTTTATTGCGACTTAGGTTTGAACGTGTTAGCGGACTGCACAACGTTTAACTTTCCTGTATGCATTGTTGAACCGTTCGCCCCTACGTCTTCATATATTGAAGTCTACGTCTTCACACATTGATAAATTTTCTTATAACTGTCTCTTAACGATACTCCTGTAATTTCTCATATTCTTGTTTGGCCCAGTCGTTGTGAGCCTTTATCAGCTCTAGTAGTCCATGTAGTACCGAACATTAGCAAAAAATTTCCGCATAGTTAATCACATTGTAAGTGACGTTAGAACACCCAGGACAGCGTACTTCGGTCACTTTCACTTCACTACATTGATACTAACGTATATGTGCACATTTATGAGAAAGAAGTTTGAATGGAAGCCCGCATGTAAAAAAAAAAACATAATGGCGTATTGTTCCGACGCTGCAATTATATACCGTGACCGCAACTGGCTCTCCCTGCTGAAAACAGCAGCTTCTTGGCTTCTTTTTTATACACACAGCCTCGTGCTCTACATTAATCCTTGCTGTTGCCTTCAAAACATGTGCACGCAAACCACCAGTCTCAGAGTCTCTGTGAAGCGCAAAACCTCGCACACATTGCCGAACATAAAAGTTGGGTGATCACGCTATGGGTAGCGTGTTTGCCTGAAGTGCACGCAGCCACAAGAACTTCTGTTCAAATCTCAGTTCCTTTTTTTTATTCTTTCTTTTCTTTTTCTAGATTAACGCGCAACCTGCCATAAGGTTCCCGCCAGACGCAACTTCCCAGAGAGCCGGTGATGGGTCTCTGCCAGAAACTAAGTCCCATAGTACTGGAGTGTGTGTTATACTTTTATGGAGCTGCTGTGAGCGCAAAGAGCCCCCCCCCCCCCCCCCCCTCACAGTTTCGCATATACAAATACCTCTGTGCATTTTCTGGCCAGCGGCTCCAAGTCGTCGACGGTGACGCCGAGGCTCTCGAGAAACACAGTCGCGACTTGGTCCAAGTCGAAGCTTATGTTGGGGCTGGCGCTGGACAGGACGAGCCGCATATTGACGGCGAACCCGGCCAAGTCCATGGCGAAGCGACGTCCCGGCTCGCTCGGTTCGTGGAAGCCCACAACGCGGCCGTCGGGCGACACCAAGGGAGAACTGATGTTGTACGCCCCTGTCAGTGCCACGGGGAACACGCCGACCCGTTGAACCTGAGCAATCTGCGAGCACAAAGCGGCCCGGACATGCACTGCGGAGACTTGTTGCAGCCAAGCAGTATGGGGCAGTGCACGACAGCTTGTGTGCGGTGGCAGTGGCAACGTGTGGCGTCGTGCACGGTCGATATCGAAGGTGCACAAGGGCATTACAATGGCATTGCACAAAGGGAAGCCAGCGCAAGTGGAGCCGGCGTAGAGCACAGGAATGTGCGTCTGATGTAGCGGATAATACAGGAGAATTGAGCTCGGTTATAGCGAGGCGTTGAACTGCGCATGCAAAATGTTTTCGCATATATTTTGCCCAGAAAGTTGCAGTTAAAGGTATTCTGGCCATTAACCGAGGGCACAACGTTCCCACGGTCGCAAAATTTAACATACATTGAAAGGTTTGCAGTGCTCTTTGTGAAATGCGTTACGCTCAGTACCTTCGACGCCTCCTACAAGACGTCACGCACGCGCTGCTGAGGAAGAACCCTGCCGCACACGTGACAAGCCTTCCCGAACTCATTTCGCCGGAAGCAGAGTCATTTACGGGCTACTCCTACAAGCTGCTTTATACGAGTACTGTATGTGTGCAAAGAAAGGGGCACACTGCAGGCTAAGAGAATAGGCATTTTCTTTAGAAGGGCAATATATCGATGCTCTCCTGTGTCATTGTTTTCTTTTTTTTCCCTTTAGTTGGCGTCCTCGTAAGTACTTCCCTATAAGTGACAGAAAGGGATTGCGTTGCGCTTGCTCGCGCTGCGTTTAGAAAGCCTGCTAGCAGAAAGTCGTACTTTCACTTATTCACGCCTTATTGATAAACTCTGGTAGTAATCGTCGTCATGGAAGTGGTTAGAGCACAGCACTGTTGTTCCTGAGCGCTTGAAATTCTTTCGATTCACAGCAGCCTCCCACTTAGCTGCAAGCTTCTTGTCTTGCGGGGAGTAATGGAATATCGTCGCGGCCGCTGGTGTTCGTGCAACCGTAGGCTGCACAGAACGCCGGCATGATCGGCCCACCACTTCAATTGACGCTGCGCACGTCAACCACTTTACATACACACAAACAAAGGAATGCAGGGTCGAGTGAAGCAGATTATGACGGCACGCGCGCAGAAACAAGCGCCGTCAGGCACGATCGCGGAGACTGCGAAGGAACGGAACACCAGTGCTGACGTCACTACGTTGCGGTTTCCGGTCTCCGCTCGCATCGTCAGCGTCAGCAGCAGCGCGCGGCGCTCGACGGGGAACGGAGCGACAGCGCAATTTTAACCGGCGATTACGTCGTTCCTAAGTGAAAAATCCCGCCCAAAATTTTACGTGCATGGTTTATAAGGTTTCCGCATCCGTATATGAGCGTCTTATTTAATTCGGCAGACTCTTCAGTTTCCCTTTAAAGGCTCACATGGAGAAATATCCGCACTTGGCGCTCGCGATTAACAAGGCGAGAGCGAGAATTTCCCGAAGCGAGCACATGTCTCAACTTCTACGGGAAGCCGCAGATTTATCTCGGTGTCTTCAGCATGGTGGACGTTTGTTCAGCGTCAAACTGACGGCTAGCTCGTCTACCTATGCAGGACACCCTTATTGTGGTCGTGAAGCAGTACACATATGCAGAATTGTATCAATCGTGCACACCGTAAAATATCCGGCTGTATAGTATGAACCCTGTGATTGTTAGCCGGTTCACGTTTCCTTGCTCCGTTCACCCACAAATAGCGGCAAAATAGAACTTCATGGCTAATGCACAAAAATGAGCAACTCTTTTACACTCTATAACATGGCCAAGCTACCGATCGGCTGTGCTTCCTCTTTAACAGCTCCTGCTAAGAGATGAACGCCGCCTGTTGATAATGGATTGCGGAATTAAAAATAAGGTTAATAATGTGTATTGTTAACCACTGTAAACGTATGGAGTCAGTTTTCACTCGTGGTGAAGCGAAATTATTATTTAAATCCAGGAAGTTGAGTGCAAGAGCAGACAACACATTATTAGTAACTCAGGGTGAGGAATGGTGCGGGAATATTATGCACTGAGGGTGGCTAATATTGTAACTTTTACAAGGTGAAGGCCCGGTGAGGAGCAGGCTCGCGGTTTAAGAATGAGGCAAAAAAACGATATATGAATGGATACGCTTCGCTCTGCTCGTTACACTGATGATGGAAATAAGATCGGCAGGTTAAATGGCTCTCCTCAAGGCGTCCCCTATTACGAATAACCTACCAAGAAAAAAAGACAGAAAAGATGAAAACAATGAAATCTAAGTCAACTGCCGTTAACTAGTATTTCACATATGGTTATTTAAAATTTGCATTTAAATCAGCCGCAGATTTGGTGCGTGTGAAAGAAATACATAATTAGAAATGCTGCAGGGTATGCAATATCTGCTGGTCAAATTCATTTGGTACGGACGAGCCTAGTAGTCGATTCCCTCACTGGGGAGGTATTTTTACAGTGAGTCGAAGCACTCAAAATACTAGGTATGCGCGACTCTTTCACGATGTCCTGGAAGAACTGTACCGTTCACTGAATTTACGTTTGAAAGGAACTGAAGGCACGTTATAGAGCTGGTGAGTCCGTATTTGATATAGACTAAATAAAATTTTCAAACCACTCGTTACCTGCCTGTTTAGAGGCATTATACAAAACGTTTACACTCGTTACCTGCCTGTTTAGAGGCATTATACAAAACGTTTACAACGTTCAACGTTTTCCCTCTGTCCTGAATCAAATGTGACAGCAATGTTATACTTCGAAGTAATGGGGGTTCACGTGAAGCGTGAAAGTTTGAGCTCTGTAGGCAACTATGCGAGTTTCCGAAAGAATTGCCGGATGCTCATTTTCCCGTTTTTATACCATATGGAAGGCGCCGAGTGTGGTAACCTGGTCTTCTCGGCGAAGCAACCAAGGTATTTCCTTGTTTATATTTGATTAAAACGTAAAGTATGACGTGAGTGATATGCATGATCAAATGATGTGCGTGCGTCTGGCTTGCTTGCTAAGAACATTTATAGCACCGTCATACAAGTGCACCCCAACGAGCGCCGCCTCTATGTACCTGAGCGAACAGGCGATGGTCGTAGGAGTTGTCCTCTTTGGCGAAGTACAGCACGGAAGGCAGCACGGCGTTGTCTCGCAGCCACTCTATCGCCCTCATGCGACGGGCGACGAACATGCCGTGCGTGATTCGCCGAAATTTCGAGGGAGTCCGACTGGCCAGGTGAACACCGGCCAGCCCCGAACGGCGCAGTATGTTTCTCACCTGCGATTCGCAAATATTTAGTCATAATCATCAGCCCAATTCATTTTATTTGCTGCCGAAAATGCTTGTTTTTGTTTTTCCTTCATGTTTAATCGTTTTAGTTTGAGTTGTATTAATTTGCGATTTTTGCTGATAGTACGGGGAGTAGACAAGATCAGACAAATGCAAAATACGTATATGCATTGTTCCCTATGCGGGAAAGATCCGACTTCTCAAATGCGATGAGAGAAACCAGAGTCGAAAAAAAAGTGCGTACTCGTTCTGACAACCTGGGGCGCACCGAAATATCTGACGTCAGAGTTTGACATCAATAGCTATTACAGTTTATTTCCTTTTGGTGTATTCTGTTTACTGATTCGTACTGTTCTCGTGTCGTCTGATTCGGCGTAATGTTTTCTTGCCACGAAAAGGCAACGAAATAAAAGAAACGTTCATTTGTCCTTATCAACGATTCAGTCTTACCCATTATTGGGTCAGGATGTTAGCAGCGGGACCAGCAAAAATGTTTGCTTTATAGAAAACTATATATCACGCAAATTTTGCTTTTCTTGATCTGGGAAGTGCGTGAAGCCCTGGCGGCCAGCTTCAACGATGCTTCCTATTGAACTGTGGTATTTTCGAGACCCGCCAATGTGGCGAATACGGCCAAATTTGCCCAAGAGTAAAAGTTCAGGCTTTTGTCCATGCGCTGTACGACGTTGCTCGTGGAAAAGTTCCGGCTGTAATGTTCAACAACATGTCGGAATACTGTTGATCAAGTTGATCGACTTTTTTTACGTTCCCGCAAGGAAGGTTTTACCACCTTCGGTAGAAGGGCATCTCCCAGAGTTGCACAGTTATTTCTGTGCAATGTCAACGTGTCGTTGTTTGAGCGGCTTTGCAGCAAAGGTGCCAGCCGTATAGCAGCTAAAATGAATTATCGTGGCTTAAGATATAGACAGAACTGACCTGCGTACGCATGCGCTGGCCAGCCTTACGCGCACAGCGATGACAGGTGCATTCCTCATCGTACAGCAGTGCAGGCCATTTTGCAAACAAACTAATCGACGGGTTGCAGGTCCTGCATCTTGATCGCAGGATTTATCTTGACCGCGACCAAGCCTATAATTTATTCACTGGTCATGCCCAATACATGGCCTATCTTTTTACTGAACGCCAGCGATGTCTCGATACGGCAGAAAATTAGTACGCACACATACGTCCGTGATGGCATGAAGGAGCTCTTCTACCAAGACGTCTGCACGTGATGGTGAAATAAGCCTTACTCAACACAGTATACTGCCAATCATCGCCTTCCTTATATAGGTACATTCTGCGCTCTTGAATGTTGCCCCAAAAGTGGCAACATCGCAGAGTAGTGGCAGACGCAATCATTGAGCATGGATACGGCATTGAAAACTTCCTCACCATTTGGCAGAATAGACTACATGACCCTACACTTGTTATCCATGACTACGTCATTATGCGAGTTGACTGACAAGGCCGCTGTAACTATTTCGGTATCCTGCGCGCGTATGCTTCAGCGTCCAGCAGCACCAGTTCAATTTTAAACTCGCAAGGCCTCAGCTATTGGCTGTAGTCTGCTCCATACAATGGTGTATTACTGCGAACAAGCACAAGACTTTCTCAAAACTGCAAGCGCAAGTGACCTACATCAGCAACTTTTCTGGCGACTGAGGGAGGGATCGATGAACGGGTCAATTTCTCGCTGTCCCCTTTCAATCGAGACGATGACCAGAGATCTCACCAATCTCGTTTTTTATGCATTTCCGCCTGCGTCTATTCTTGGCTCTTAAAATGTGTGGTTCGTGCTGATGAACCACAGAAACCTCAGAAACTGGCCCAAAACACAATGTTCTTCTCATCCTCTGTTTCCGGCACTTTTAAGCCCAGCTGCTTCAGGCGTCCTTTACTAAGTCTGTCAACCAACCCGACCCCTCCTCTTTCCTCACATTCGTTCATCTTGCCCCCTACAGTCATTAAAGCAGAAGGCGTCGAATTGGTCAAGTACGCCCTCGTTTACCTCTGGATGGCTACCATGAAATTTTTGCAAATCACCTTCAGTTGTCGTGGCGCTGTTTGCACATGCTGTACTGAAATGTTGTCCTCATCCGCGAATTATCCCTCACGAACTCCGCCTTCTCAGCCATCAGTTTCGCTACGAACAGTAGAGGGTTGCTCTATGAATCATCCTAAACCTATTTTCTCCTAATTAAATTCATTGTTGTACGTAATAGTTGCATGCATATATATATATATATATACATATATATATATATATATATATATATATATATATATATATATATATATATATATATATATATATATATATATATCTATATATATATATATATTTGTGGGTTCAGGTCCGTGACTCCAGAGGCAGTGGCCAGCTGAGGCTCGCAGAGACGACACAGTGGGCAACAGCAATTCAAGAGACAACCTTTACTCCCGACGTCCCAGACCAGCTGGACTGCTTCCTGAACGTCGCTCCTCACGCTCCGGCGCCAGGCTTGCTGCCCGTAGCACGGGCGGCAAGGATTCCCTTGTATATATCTACATATAACGCGGCGGAGAGGAACTAACAGCACATGGCGACCTTTCGGTCATCTGACTGCAACTCCTGCAAGGATGCTCACCAACGTGGACGGCCGCTCGCCCTCCTCGACGACGACCCAGAAGATGCGAACCTTTGCCAGCATGAGCGTCTGTGACAGCCTTACCAACACGGGGGCCTGGTTGGCGCGCCGGTACGTCGGCGTCACCACGTAGACCGTGGGTCCTCGGGCGAAAATGCGCGCACCGACGGCTTCGAGGACTCCCATCGTGCACGACAGCGATGGCAAGCGTACCGTAGGCACTGCACGCCAGAGCGCCGTTCGAGTGGCGACGGAAAGAGAGCAGCACAATGCCTCATCAGCGCGCAAACATAGGGGGACTACGAGAAAATCACGGTAGAAGCGCAGTCCGTTAGGTCAACGTTTCTTCGGAAAATCGCGGTAAGGTACGACAGCCTTGACGCAAATCAACAAAATTCCTTAAGGTCAAGTGAACAAAATCATGAGCCGTGAATAACAGCTATTTCTTATCTTGATAGCAATGCCAACACACGGCGGATGCAGATGCCTGGTGTTCGATTATGTCGAACAGGTTCCATTATTTTACACATGCGCTGACGACGATGACTCACGTTTACAGACGTGCTGCGAAGGGGCACCACGCAACAACACTGGCGACAATGACTTGCAAAGGAAGAATCCGTTCTATTTTATAGAGAATCAGCATGTTATTGCGATAGCAGCTATATTGACACTCCGGACGAAATTCGGCCGTCGCCGTCGCCGTGGGGTCCCGTATAAAGTCCAAGTGCGATAAAATCGTGGCCGCAAGCCGCATGGTGTGGGTGAGAGAAAGCGTGCGAGGCTGAGCTGACAAGGACGGCGCCTTGATGCGCGGCGTCTTCTTGCGCGTGCGAGTGGGGGGTAGGGAGGTGCGTAGATGGCAGGTTAGCGTACGTCTCCCCTTCAAATCCGGCCGCGGCTGCGCATGGTGTGACTGACCGCGACCGCCCGCGCCTTGTCTTGGAAGTAATCTGCGGTCGCTACGAAGGCTACGAGAGAGAGTGTTCGTGTGCGCTGTGTTCTCGCGAATGCTGCCGCTCCTCGTGACGTCAGCGTCGTGAGCGCGAGCAGCCGGAGTCATCGAATGAGATCTGCTCATGTTTGCCTGTGCGGAAGTGACACCATGCTTTCCAACTGAATTAGTAAGCTAATGTTCAATGCAGTTTATACGGCCAATAAAACAACGAACCTTACTTCCTGTACTTGCCTAATAATTTGCTGTCACTATGAATGTTTCGCCTTTTCGGCGAAACTGCTATTTTTTTTCTCGATGAAACGAATATTGCTTCAGCGACTTATCTGCCTAACAATTCTCCACCGCTCATATGGATGGCATTTTTCAGATAAAAGTACATGCAAGGAAATTGGTCTGCTTACCGTAGAACAGCAGTAGCAAAAGGCCGGTTACTGTGGCCACACCGACCCTGAGCGACGTTCTACGACACAGGCGCGAGCACACGTAGCCTGCAAGTGCAGATTTTGTTGCGCAGTAGGGTAGAAAGATGGGCGAGTTGGAGATGATGCATACTTATTCACTGCATACAACTAATCGATGATGGCGACGCGAAGAGAAGTTTAGTTTGCCGAGAGTATACCACAGAAGTTTCACAAACGTCGAGAGAGCGAGCACAATGTCGAGAACGGTGGACGCGAAACGTTGTCGAAACATTATTGTTTCGTACTTTTTTGTGCATATGGAAGCGAGACTATAGCAATAACCTTGTGTCATGCAGATGTTACCGCTACCGTTACCATGCTGCAGCTGCACTTTCGTTCTCGGGTTTTCATTAGAGACGCAAGAAAAGTCATTGACGCAACTCACTGTCAGTCGTTGCCTGCTTTACTCACCGCAACGCACTCGCATCGTGAAGTCAATCGCGATCACGTATAAAAAAAAAGAACACTGGCAAAGTCAGTGGACCCCAATTCTTCTTCTTCTTCTTCCTTCAAATTTTGGCACGTACCCACGAGGGGGGGATTGGCCTTGGTCCTCAGTGGAAGCATAATATGAACTTACTGTTTCCGGTTAATTTATTAATTTGTATTATTCACATTTAATTATTAGTAAAAATAAATTATTTTCTGTTTCTTGAATAGTGGTCATTCCAAATGTGACGAAGATGCTATATGATGAAAATAACGCGACTGAGCGTTAATAATGAGGAAAATGTGCTTAAAGTGAGAGTCTCCCAGTCGCAATGACGTACTCATGTACCATCTGACACACTTTCTTTCGGGCTCGTCCAATGGTATTTTGCCCCAAAAGGTAAAATGTTAACCACTGATAGAGGAAGGCCCATACGCGATAGGAGCTGCTCTACGTAGGTCTTTCCTCCGAAATTATATTTTCGGCAAAATAGGAGGAAACCACAATGAATGAGGGTTGGTTGATCTTCCTCTTCTTCTTCTTCTTCTTCTTCTTCTTCTTCTTCTTCTTCCTATCACGTATGCGGCTCCTGCCCACTATGGTGGATTGGCCAAGGTGTGGATAAATTATTCCAATTTATAATTAATAATGTTCCGAACGCAGAAATATCTGTTAAAATATAATCAATAAAGTCAGATAGAATTAATAACAGTTAATTTAAAAGCACACAAAAAGTAAAAAGATAGAATTTAGCAGGGCATTCGGTTGGATTATGTAAGAACGTTTTCGACAGCGGAGCAAGCGTGCCTGTGGCTGAATCCCGAAGTGGAGGCTCGAGCGAAAGAATAACAGGTTCTGTTAAGTCCAGGCGAAGTGATGGAAAAGGTATTTGCAATATTCTTTCTCTTGCTGCAGAAAAGCGGCGACAACCATAGAGTGTCTAAGGCGACAACATAAAAGTGGTAGCGTCTCCGTCTCACACTCCGGAGACCCTGGTTCGATTCCCACCAGCCCATCTTGCAATATGTTTTTTTTATTTTTGAAGTGCCTTCTGGGATTTATCGCTCACGGCCAACGCCGCTGACGCCGACGCCACCGGCTTTTCTGCGACACGAGCTCATTAACGCTGTCGCGTTAAAAGGAAGCGATGGATTGTCTCTTCCTCATTACAAAACGAGCAGAGGGGAGGGAACCAAACCCGACCCATGCAAGTAAAAATTCCGGCAGGGACTGCGGCAACGTAATTTTGTGAGACAGACCTCTCGCATCTTTGTGTTACAGGATTTACTACGCTAGTAAAATGTAAGGTGCTCATAATCTATAGAAGTAGTCAGAACCGGGTTTGATAAGGCTTTCACAATTGATCGTATCCGAAATCTAGCAACCGTGATAATATGATGTCACTGGTATAACAGGAAGCACCGGGCCGAAAAGGCGTGTCTTGTTTCTTTGCTTGTTTCCTATACCATGGCGCGTACCCACTACGGGGCATTGGCCAAGAAGCCGGCGTTAAACGAAAAACGGTTATAGGAAAACGTGTGTTTTGGAAAGGAGAGCAAGCTAGAAGGTAGTATGTTTTAATCGTTTTAATTGGAAGTTTGTCAAATAATAAATCAACAAATTAACAGGAATGTGAACTTCCTAAGATAATAAATAACAAATCAGTAAATCAACTAGGTATTCTCCTTGTGTCACCAAGGAACTCGCATACGATCCTGCATACGTTCCTGTGGCGAAAATCCCATTTTATTGCCGCAAAGCAGAGAATCTTTTCAATGTGTATAGCAATGCCTAGTTTTCGAGATGGAATTTTGAAGTATCTTCTCTACAAGAAAATACTTCGAAATTCCATCCCGGTGACAATTGACCGGCGATACCCTGGCGGGACAAGAAGCTCTCATCCAGCAAGTACGTCCAGGAGCCATGGCCAGTGGAGTCCTGGAATGAGGACGCCATCCACTCGACCTCAAGAGCAACGACCTCGATGGTCCAAATAAATCTCTTCCGACCCCGACGTGGGTGCGGCCCGCGACGGCTACGGGTACTCCCTGAAAAGGGAGGTACCCTAACGCCGGTTCCTCAGGACCATTAATAACGTTCTTTGTCTGTCTGTCTGTCTGTCTCTCTCTCTCTCTCTCTCTCTCTCTCTCTATATATATATATATATATATATATATATATATATATATATATATATATATATATATATATATATATATATATCTGTCTATCTATCTCTGCGAGTTCTTGTACTTCTTCAGCTTGTTCCTACCCAGTAAATGCACGATTCATTCCCACTATAGTGGCTCGGCCAAAAATAGCGTATCATTTCGAAGCAGACTCCACAATAACTTTTTAGGACTAATGAAAGGTGACGTGGAAAGGCTAGAAAAGGAATAACAGTAAAAGTTGGTACTTCCGCATTTAAAAGCGGTTCGGGCGTTGGGCATTGTAACTAGAGTAGCACACGTTCTCTCTAGTCTACAAATATGGAAAGTTTCACAAGGATACCGACTGCTTATTCCGCCACGCCGTGGTCCCACTATGACGGAATGCCCGAGCCGAGTCTCCGCAAGAAAGAAGAGAAATCTGTCGAGTCTACACTGAGACAGTGAAAGGGAAACTCCGAAATGCTCTTTTTTTTTTTGCAACATTGAAGCGGTGACGAGATTGAAAAAAAAATGTTGAATTATCTCGTCCTTATTACAAAAATATGTAGTTTCACCGATATTAAAATGCATAGGCATAATAATGTGGGCCCAATATTATCTGCAGTACAGACTGCGCCGTTTCGCATGGCATTGATTCGTATAGATGCAAATGTATAGCCTAGTCAGTGGCACATATCCACTCGGGGGGATTGACCAAGAACCTAGAAAGTTCGATGCACAAACTAAGAAATAGGCAATGTAAGAAATATGCAGCACAGCAAAGCAGAAATCAAAATATAGAATCTAAAGAAGTAGATTGGAAATAATTATTTTAGGAGGATTAGTAAACAAATTAATAACATAAAACAAATGTTAAGGCTAAATTTGGTCGAAATGAAAGAAAACGGTACTTAATGTGAAGTTGCAACGTCGTTGTCCCTAGAAGAAAATGCCGGAGGGTAGCGCAAGCGTTTTCTTTGCTGTGCCCAAGAGACGATCCACCTAAGATGGTAAACTTAAAACAGTTAAATTTAATCTAAAGAGACGAAGCGGTGTTTTAAGGTTTGGGTGTTCAATGTAATATTTAGTGGACAAAACTTTTTTTAATGTCCTATGAGTTTATGTTCCCTATTAAATTTTAAGTTTTATTAATTTTAAGTTTTATTATGAGGCATGCCGTAGTTGGGAACTCCGGAAATTTGGACCACCTCAGGTTCTTTAACGTGCAGCTAAATCTAAGTGCACGGGTGTTTTCGCATTACGCCCCCATCGAAATGCGGCTGCCGTGGCCGAGGTTCGATCCCGCGACCTCGTGCTTTGAGCAGCCCAACACCATAGCCACTAAGCAGCCTCGGTGGGTCATCTTCCCTATTAAAAACAAACAAACAAATTGGCGAAGATGCCAGACAAGCCTTCTGCGAATAACGTTTTTAATATGGTATGCGACAACATAGTCTATTAATAGCTACATCGAGTCCTCTTCTGTGACATAGATTTTTTTTTCAGGGGCCTCATAGGTGGTTAAATCGGGGAAAATTGTTATATACGGGACAACCCTCGAAAATACGCGCACGCAACCTTCTTTCGAGAACAGGAGGACAACTTTACACAGCGATGTCACTGGTCTGCCTCGCATACGTTCGCGTAGATGGCGCTCCCGCGTAGAGCTCCAATTAGTGATCCCCCTTTCGTGTGACGTGTCTCCACCTATCTAGGCAATCACTACGGTGAGGGGGGCCGTCATAATAGTATATACGCTATCTAGACCCTGATCGTATTGTTGGTAAATTGATGGGCCACTTTTTATTCCGTAGCATATGTTATGCGCGCAGAGTTTTGCTAGTCAGTGGATGAAAAAGGGGGGGGGGGGGGGGGGGGGGGCTGACTCAGTGGGACGCACAGCAACAACATAAGAAAGCGTAATTATTCATATATCTGTAGCCACCAAAGCGGCACCGACCTAAGCCCCCCTCTCAGGCCATGCAACCGGTCCCTACGCTCCCCTTGGCAAGAACCCCCCTTGTCAGGCCTGGTGGAGAAGTGCAGCCCAAAAGAACAAGTACGATAGAAGTCAAACAAGAATAAAAAATGGTGCAGCAACATTAAAAAGAAGTTCCCCACAATGCGACTCGAAGACGAGCCCACAGTCATGAATCCAACGCTTTTCCGCGGCGCCGTGTAAGCATCGCTTTATTTTTCCCTCTTTATTGCATGGAATTATGAGTGCTGTCATACGAAAGAATTGCATTACATTTAGATACTCACGAAAAACAAGTGCACACATGCTACGCAGTCCAAGGAACATTCTTTTTTTTCATGGCATTTATTACAGTAACGTGTCACCCAATGAAACACTCAGCACTTCTGCACCGTCGTTAAATGGCAGGCACGATGAAAGTCACACACAGAAGACACACTGTTCATACGTCACGTGGAAATGCTGGTTCCGCTTTAAAAGGGTGGTAAGGATAAGTAGCTCATCAAAATGGGGTGCCAGTCCGGTCAAATATCAAGTTCATCACAAACATGTTTTAGGTGCACAGTCACCTGGATGAAAGCCACCTTTGTAGGTAAAATTAGTTCGGCCTTATAGATCCATCAATCGTGTTTTCCACAAACTATGTATTCTTATGAGGAAAAAAAGAACATGCCGAAAGGTATGTTGTTATCACAGGTCATCAGCAGATATCGTGCAGTGTGAGGGTAGATTTCAAAGTCTTTGTTGTTTCTTCAAATTTTCGCGTTTATGCTTGTGGGGGTTCACACAAGAGGTTTACTCGGCGTTTCGTTTCCTCAAAGTCCGGTGTCCCATTGAATACTTGTACTCCGTGTCGCGAAAAACGTTATACAAAGATTTATTGTCCATGTTATTTCCGCCTACATTTTGCCGATCACTATACATTGAATGGCCAGGACACTATGTACTAAAGCGAGTTCCTAATATGCATATATCCCCTTGCTGCAAAGCGTTCTGTTATAAACGTCATAGCGAAACCTTACCGGTAAAAACATGTCTACAGAGAAAGGGAATATTTGTGCCTTCTTTTAAATGTCGTCTTTGTGATGTGCCAGCGGACAATTGAACGTTCGTTTAATAGCTGCAAGGACGCCATCAAACCAGACGGAAAGGTTCGCTATTACACGCGTTCTGCATCGGCCGCTCTTACCCGTCCATATAGTGTTATGGCTATAGGGAAAGGCCCCTTCACTTTTGTCCGTTCCAACTCTCTATGTACCTTCTCCTAATTATTATTATTATTATTATTATTATTATTATTATTATTATTATTATTATTATTATTATTATTATTATTATTATTATTATTATTATTATTATTATTATTATTATTATTATTATTTTATTATTATTATACGTTCAAGTGAGTATTGTGTATATATTTCCTATCTCTGGTGTGGTATACTACTTGTTTCAAACTCCTGTTATATGACACTGTCTGTTCACTGAGCATTGTGTGTATGGAAAAGGGGTCTGATACTCTGTACTGCAATCGTGCCTTTTCATCAGCCTCCTAGTCAATACAAATGTATTTTTATTTATTTCTGTCATCCTCTGAACGAACAATGAAACAATCCTCCTGGGAGAGAAACTGGAAATTAATTTTTTCGCTACAAATCCCTGGCAAAAAAAAAAAAAAAACGGAACTCTGGTATTACATCGACAGACACCGGCTGCGGCGGACATCAAAACGCCTAGGAGACTGAAGTGCGAAAGCTTGGGCGAATTCGTTCGATTGCGGGATGCAGCTGCACATAGCGATAAAATGATTTCGTCCTGTCTTCACCTCCGTGTCCAAGTTGTTGTTGTCGTCGTTTTCGTGATATGGCCCGTGTACGTAACAGTTCAGTGATAGTACATGTGGTTTTGTGGAATTCATGAAAGCTCCCTTCGCCAGGCATATTTCGTTCTTCGACAGAGGCAGGCTTGTTTCAGTTTGTGCTTACTGACCAGACGGCCGTGCTAAGCAGCCTCGGTGGCGTCACTTCCTCTTGTCGGGCTAACGGGTTCACGCTTGACTGTGGTGCAAAAAAGACGCGAAACGACAAGGCAGGAACGAACGAGAAGAAAGGGGGTTAACAGAGGGGCCCGATATTTATTAGTCATACCATAAGAAGCCAACACTCATACCAAGGACAACATAGGGGAAATTATTTCTGCTTAATAAGTGAAATAAGGAAACGATAAACTAATGGAAATTAAAGTGGATGAAAAAACTTGTCGCAGGTGGGAACCGAACCCACAACCTTCTCATTTCGCGTGCAATGCTCTACCAATTGAACTACCGCGGCGCCGTTTCCCCATCCACTTTCTTGGGTATTTATGTGTCCTAGTAGAACCCTGGTAGAACCCTTTCTTCTCGTTTATTACACAACGAGGGTCTCGAATCCGGCAACATTGATGCCTTCAAGGTAGCATTTGTGGGTTTATTGTCCAGTTGCCTTCACCCAAAAAGATCACGTTCTCGTGACGCCTGGGGCAAAAAGGACGTTCCACGTCCGCCGCCAAGGTCTGTGAGTGGTGGCGCTGGCTAACACTCCCAGGGTTCTACTAGGACACATAAATACCCAAGAAAGTGGATGGGAAAATGGCGCTGCGGTAGCTCAATTGGTAGAGCATCGCACGCGAAATGCTAAGGTTGTGGGTTCGGTTCCCACCTGCGGCAAGTTGTTTTTTCATCCACTTTAATTTCCATTAATTTATCGTTTCTTTATTTTCATTTATTAAGTACAAGTAATTTCCCCAATGTTGTCCTTGGTGTCAGTGTTTGTTGGCTTCTTAGGACAGGAACGAGTGTCACAGAAAAAATTAAATTTATTCAAAGCAAACAACTCACCTTATTTAATGTAAGGTGCCATCCTGCGCAAACACATTTGCCTGCCGAAATCGGACCGTGGAAATGAAATTTTCGAAATGCTTGCTTGGATTTGCCCCGCAATATTTGAATGCTACTTCGCACCCGGCGAATCTTGGTCCGGTGCGCGCCAATTTGCATTGTAGAACTTGCGGCGTAACGGAGTTCGCCACATTATAGAGCCACGCGAGCGGCAACAAAGGCTGTTAGGCTTAAAAATACCCTGAGGCGCGACTGGGCACAGTAGAAAGCCAGAGGTATACGTGCGGCTTTCTTTTTCTTGTCGGCGCTTTCCTTCGACACAAGTCAGTGAAAAACTTCACACGAGGAACAAGACCGTAGATACAGGCATATATTAATCTCCTTCTAAAATGTTCTGGTATAGTAGCGCTAAGTTGTTCGGTGACGTAAGGTTAAGGCCAAGAACTGCATCACCCGAAGGAAAGTCTCTTTGCGCAATATGCGTGTGCCACACCAGTACCTGCATAAAAAGGGCCGGAAAGCAGCATGGTTTCAGGAGGCGCCATCGAGCACATGAAATAATCAGTTGTGGCCGACATGGCCGACTTTTTGTTTTTTTAGCAAGTCGCTGAATGGTCATCCCGGAATTATTACAAATAAGTGGCAGGCAAGTGAGAAATACAGTTCGCGTCCGTTACAATACAGCCGCACAACAAAACATACTTTCGTATACATATATCAAACTATATTTATCTCACTTAATTTGGTCTGCCTAATTACTAAAAAAGAATGTTTAAATGTTTCGTTTTGTAGGAATAATCGATTACCTTACCTGGACGGTATTGAAACAAAACTTTAAGGGCGCTTCTTTCGCTCCATCTGACAGCGTCTTTCACAGCTGGAAGATGAGTGGGTGAACCAGTGCGCCTGTACTTATTATGTATAAATCTTATGGCTTCCTTTGCAACCCTTCCGCTTTGGCTAAGTTAGTCTTTGTGTGAGGGAATCAAACCACATTTGCATATTCCAAGATCGATCTTATGAATGTATTGTGTATGAGCAATTTAAGGGGAATAGGCGCTAGCTTTAGGCACCTTTTAAGAAAGAGTTATTGACGTGTTGCTGGTGCGGTAATGTTGTCAATGTGCGAGCTGCATTTGAGGGCAGCAGAAAGCGTGATATCTATGTACACATTTATGCTCATTTAATTTAGCTAGCTCTGTGCCATTGATCGCGTAAATAAAGTGTGAGTGTTCTTTTTTTTTTCTTATAACAGTGAATACGGGGGATTTTTTTTTTCTTTTACATTAAATGACATCTGCCACTGCTCGCAACATTCAGATATTGTGTTAAGGGACGCAGTCAGAGAAAGACGGTCTGCATGATTGTTAATTTCTCGGTAAATAACACAGTCATCGGCGAAAAGCTTACTGTTAAAATCGATGTACGTTGCAACGTCAGTAATAAAGATTAGGAATAACAACGACCCAAGGACTGATCCTTGTGGTGCTCCTGATGATACGAAATAGTCTTTGATGTCGCATGTTCGAAGAATGCAAATTCTTTCCCGTTCAACAAAATATCTTTAAGCTAGCAGGTGATGGGCCCCGTTACATAAAACAGCTTCTACTTTCACACTGAACTTGTTATGACATACACCGTCGAATGCTTTCCATAGGTATAGTAGAACCATATTTGTTTGGCTACGGTTATTCAGGCTAAGTGCAAGGCCATGCACAACTTCTGTCAATGGAGTAATATTTGATAAGCCATTTCGGAGTTCGTGCTGCTTAGAAGAAGGAAGTTTACTCATTCAAGGAAAACTGAAATGTGTTTCAATATAATATGTTCTAGGTGTTTACCCAATATACTAGTGAGGGATACGCGGGCCTATAATTTGATACCATACCTTTATCTCCGGACTTACGTATTAGCATGATATTGTCTATTTTCCAGTCTGACGGCAACTTAGTTAATTGGAAAGATTTCCTGAAAATTAAGCCGACATATATTCGGCACCATTCTGCGCACCTTTTAAGAAAGTCGTTTGGAATGTCATCGAAGCCACTACATTTCTTAGAATCAATGTTCAACCGCAGGTTCAAGATACGAGCATCTGGGATCGATGCTCATAGTGATACATAAATCAACCGAGGTTATAGTCTCATTTTTTACTGTGAATACTCACTGGAAAAAATCATTAAATCAATCAGCCTTTATTCGGTTTTATTTTTCAGCTAGTTGTGGCTCTACTACGTTTCTACTGAAGCGCTTCTAGAACCAATTGGGATTATTTGTAAGGAAATTGGGAGGAGCTAGGTTAAAATAATAATCTTTTACTGCCTTGGTTCTACTCCTGAGGTCTCCTATGGCGTACAGAAGTTTTTAAGTTGTCGACTGGCTTGGATTATTCTTTGCCGTTTTACGAAGCCGATTAACTCGGCGCTTCGTCTGAATAACCTCTCAGGTGATCCAGTGGTTTGAGCTTTGCTGTTTCATTATTTTTTTCGCAATATACTTATCAATATAAAGAAATGCAATCAATTTTAACGTAATCTAAGGAGCATTTATATCATAGGATGCGTCAGCCGCCAGCTATGAAACGCTATGAAACTCATGGTCTAAGTGCGTCAGCACATTGCTGTCATCTGCTCTGTTAAAGTTGATTATTAAAGAAACTTCGCTGCGATTCGTTATTCTGCTGCTAAGTGGTAAAGTGCGTATCAATATATCGTGGTCTCAGATGCCTTGAATAATATCTGATTTGCTAGCACTTCGCGGGAAGTGTTAGCCTAAAGGAATAAGGTCCAGAATGTTTTTTTTTCTTTTACTGTGTCTTGTATGTGTGTAGGTTCAATCACGATTTGTCGAAGGTTAAATGCTATCACATAGGGAATGTGCATGAGCTAATAATATGATGTTGTTGTTGTTATTCCTTATATACGAAAAGAAACAAATATTCAAGGGCTCAAATTAGCAAGTTCTCAAATAGAATACGAATCGAATAAGCACTGCTATTCGTACGTGTTTGAAATTTTCATTATTTACGCACCCACCCCCAAGAATTTCTTTTCTGTATTTTTAACTTACCAACTTCCGCTAAATCAAAATTCTGCATGCTACAGTTCTGATATTTCAATTTTTGTTTCTCTCAGCTGCAATAAATTTTATTCGAATCAGTCCAGTGGTTGTCTCTGAAAGGCATTCCTGAATTTTATCCGTATTTGAATAAGTAGTTAGGAGTTGACTCCTAACTAAAGCTTCCTCACAACGGTTTCCCCCAGAATGCACTTCTCGCAGAACCAGTGTAGCGTACGTATCGCCAGAGCTGACGTGGGCGCAGAAAGCCCCTCCCAGTTTCACGTGCATGCGCAGTGCGCGGAAATGTTTCAAGGAAAGAAGAGCCCTTTACCATCGGACATAGCCGCTCATATTAGGATGTCCTGGCATGCGCACTATAGCTGCTTGCTAACATGACTGTGCGCACGGTTACAACATCAGCTTTTTTTTTTTTAGAGTGAAAAAAAAATCTGCAACCTAAAAATATACCTCGGTGCAGTTGTTTGCCAGTGGCTCCAAGTCGTCGACAGTGACGCCAAGGCTCTCGAGGAACGCGTTCTCGAGATGGCCTCGCTTGTAGGGCATGGTTGGGTTGGCGCTGGACAGGACTAGCGACATGTTGACGGCGAACCCGGCCATGTCCACGCGGAAGGCCCTTGTAATCAGGTACTGGTCGTGAAAGCCTACCACCCGGCCGTCGGGCGACACCACGGGAGAGCTGAAGTTTTGTTGATCTATCATCCCCACGGGAAACACGCCAACCCGCTGAACCTGGGCAATCTGCGCGCGAAAAGCGGCTAAGGCAGAATCAGCACAAGCGTATTGCAGCCAAGCACTATGAGTGACAGAGATACATTTATTATGATAGAAAAGCTGGCAGGTCGGCGTGAATCAAAGTTCCGACCTGCTATTCAGCATTGGAGAAGGAAAATTGGCGTAAGAAATAGCAGAGAAAAAAAAACGTGGATGATGGGAATGAATACGGCGGTGAATGAAGCTGAGCAGCGAAGACTCGAAGTCACAAATGAACACCACTCTCTTGCAAAGGTTTGACGAGATCCTTAAGAATATGACGACGAAAAGGGTGGGGTCAAAGTCCCAGGGAAACCTCTTCAGACAAAAGTTGATTGTGTAACTTAGACAAATGTTGTGCCTGTGAGAGTCATTGCAGCGCATATCGCAGGCACATGCGCAAAGTTAGTTCTGTAGTGTCAGGAACATCACACTCCTCGCAGTCGCAAACTGTTTGTACGGCCGATAAGGTGCACAGAGCGCCAAGTGAACGCCACACCTAGTCGTAGTTCTGTGCAGCGAGCTCGCATTCTTCGAGCTGCTGCAGCTCCTTACGAGGGAAAGCAGTATTCACCCAATTAGGCGTGAAGGAGGCTTATTGCAGAGTGGCACCTGCCCAGTGGCACCTGGTGTCGCCCCTCTAGGCCGGCGCTCTCGCTCACGTGACCTCCAAATTGAGTGCGCATAAACGCGGCGCGCATCAAGCCGCCATCATTATGGGCACACTCTCGCAAGCTTGCCCTCACACCCGCAGCACACGGTGTGCGGTCGCTCCTTATTATCGCACTCGTATACGATACATACATACATACATACATACATACATACATACATACATACATACATACATACATACATACATACATACATACATACATACATACATACATACATACATACGATACGGACAGATCGCCATTGGAATCTTAACCTGGCAACGTTTAAAGAACGTTATCTAGTGAGGCGAGTCTAGCAGTGCTATTGGAGGAATTAGAGGGCAGTAAATGGGAAATAATAGGGCTCAGTGAAGTTAGGAGGATGAAATAAGCATATATAGTGCTCAAAAGCGGGCACGTCCTGTGCTACCAGGGCTTAGCGGAGAGACGAGAACTAGGAGTCGGATTCCTGATTAATAAGGATATAGCTGGTAACATACAGGAATTCTATAGCATTAACGACAGGGTGGCAGGTCTTGTTGTGAAACTTAATAAGAGGTACAAATTGAAGGTCGTACAGGTCTACGGCCCTACACCCAGTCATGATGACCAGGAAATCGAAAGCTTCTATGAAGACGTGGAATCGGCGATGGGTAAAGTCAAAACAAAATACACCCTACTGATGGGCGACTTCAATGCCAGGGTAGGCAAGAAGCAGGCTGGAGACAAGTCAGTAGGGGAATATGGCATAGGCTCTAGAAATAGCAGGGGAGAGTTATTAGTAGAGTTTGCAGAACAGAATAATATACGGATAACGAATACCTTCTTCCGCAAGTGGGATAGCCGAAAGTGGACGTGGAGGAGCCCGAATGGCGGGACTAGAAATGAAATAGACTTTATACTCTGCGCTAACCCTGGCATAATACAAAATGTGGACGTGCTCGCCAAGGTGCGCTGCAATGACCATAGGATGGTAAGAACTCGAATTAGCCTAGACTTGAGGAGGGAACGAAAGAAACTGGTACATAAGACGCCGATCAATGAGTTAGCGGTAAGAGGGAAAATAGAGGAATTTCGGATGAAGCTACAGAATAGGTATTCGGATTTAACCCAGGAAGAGGACCTTAGTGTTGAAGATAGGAACGATAATCTTATGGGTGTCATTAAGGAACGTGCAATAGAAGTCGGTGGTAACTCCGTTAGACAGGATGCCAGTAAGCTGTCGCAGGAGACGAAAGATCTGACCAAGAAACGCCAATGTATGAAAACCTCTAACCCTACAGCTAGAATAGAACTGGCAGAACTTTCCAAGTTAATCAACAAAAGTAAGACAGCTGACATAAGGAAGTATAATATGGATAGAATTGAACATGCTCTCAGGAACGGAGGACGCCTAAAAGCAGTGAAGAAGAAACTAGGAATAGGCAAGAATAAGATGTATGCGTTAAGAGACAAAGCCGGCAATATCATCACTAATATGGATAAGATCGTTCAAGAGGCATAAGAGTTCTATAGAGATTTATACAGTACCAGTAGCACCCATGACGATAATGGAAGAGAGAACAGTCTAGAGGAATTTGAAATCCCGCAAGTAACGCCGGAAGAAGAAAGGAAAGCCATGGGAGCTATGCAAAGGGGGAAGGCAGGTAACAGCAGATTTGTTGAAGGATGGTGGGCAGATTGTTCTAGAAAAACTGCCCACCCTGTATACGCAATGCCTCATGACTTCGAGCGTACCGGAATTTTGGAAGAACGCTAACATAATCCTAATATATAAGAAAGGGGACGCCAAAGACTTGAAAAATTAGAGACCGATCAGCTTACTGTCCATTGCCTACAAAGCATTTACTAAGGTAATTGCAAATATAATCAGGAACACCTTAGACTTCCGTCAACCAAAGGACCAGGCAGGATTCTGTAAAGGCTACTCAACAATAGACCATATTCACACTAGCAATCAGGTGATAGAGAAATGTGCCGAATATAACCAACCCTTAGATATTGCTTTCATTGATTATGAGAAGGCGTTTGATTCAGTCGAAACATCAGCAGTCATGGAGGCATTGCATTACGGAATCAAGATGTAGACGAGCCGTATGTAAAAATACTGAAAGATATCTATAGCGGCTCCACAGTCACCGTAGTCCTCCATAAAGAAAGCAACAAAATCCCAATAAAGAAAGGCGTCAGGCAGGGAGGTACGATCTCTCCAATGCTATTCACAGCGTGTTTACAGGAGGTATTCAGAGACCTGGACTGGGCAGAAGTGGGGATAAGAGTTAATGAAGAATACCTTAGTGACTTGCGATTCGCTGATGATATTGCCTTGCTTAGTAACTCAGGGGACCAATTGCAATGCATGATCACTGACCTGGAGAGACAAAGAAGAAGGATGGGTCTAAAAATTAATCTGCAGAAAACTAAAGTAATGTTCAACAGTCTCGGAAGAGAACAGCAGTTTACGATAGGTAGCGAGGCACTGGAAGTAGTAAGCGAGTACATCTACTTAGGACAGGTAGTGACTACGGATCCGGATCATGAGACTGAAATAATCAGAAGAATAGGAATGGGCTGGGGTGCGTTTGGCAGGCATTCTCAGATCATGAACAGCAGGTTGCCATTACCCTCAAGAGAAAAGTTTATAGCAGCTGTGTCTTACCAGTACTCACGTACGGTGCAGAAACCTGGAGGCTTACGAAAAGGGTTCTGTTTAAATTGAGGACGACGCAACGAGCTATGGAAAGAAGAATTATAGGTGTAACGTTAAGGGATAAGAAAGGAGCAGATTGGGCGATGGAACAAACGCGAGTTAATGACATCTTAGTTGAAATCAAGAAAAAGAAATGGGCATGGGCAGCACATGTAATGAGGAGGGAAGATAACCGATGGTCATTAAGGGTTACGGTTTGGATTCCAAGGGAAGGGAAGCGTAAGAGGGGGCGGCAGATAATTAGGTGGGCGGGTGAGCTTAAGAAGTTTGCAGGGACAACATGGCCACAATTAGTACATGATCAGGGTAGTTGGAGAAGTATGGGAGAGGCCTTCGCCCGGCAGTGGGCGTAACCAAGTTGATGATGATGATTATGATGATGATGATGATGAGATGATGATGATGAAGGGATACATCACGGCAACGGTGGCGGAAAAAATTGGGCTTGAATCGACGCTGTGAAGGTGGTTAGCCAGCGAAGCTGTGGCATGACCTGATTCCATGGACCAATGTGACATAGCCTAGAAGGATTGAGCAATGGACTACATGAAGTGATTGACATCAAGACAAATGCACTGTACCGAACTAAAAGGTAAAGTGTAAAAGGCGTCCTCACTGTGCGTGGCTTGCTTTGGCCAACAACCGCTGCGTACTGCCTATAGCCTGATCGTGACGTCGGTAGGCATACTGACGTGAATGTTCCCGTCGCCAGTCATCACGTTCACGCTTCTCTTCGGGAGTCCTAACTATGCGTGGCCTTCCCATAGCGCTATCGCAATACCAAATGGAATCATTTGCTAGGCGGGTTCTCCTTTTACATATGAAAGTGTAGTGACGTCACTCCTTGCTTCGTATGCTGCAGTTGCCGCTTTCGCTTCCCGGCAACTGCAACTTATGTAACCATAATATTTATCTGAAAACGCATGCGGGCGAACACTACGTGCTTCGCATTGTTCGGACGCACCTTATCATCTCTGATGTGGTTTGGCGATTGTCTTGTGCTTTTTATTTATTGAAATAAATGCTGGGATGTGTCTTACATGCGTAATTGCAATGGAGATAGGCACATTTTCGCTTCATTTCGGGGAATCGTCGATTGTTCTGTCGACGTAGACGAAGAAATCCCGGGAACCGAGTCATATACAGCTTCGCTGTAAAAATATTCCGGCTTAGAGTGTCGATGCATAGCTATCGCTACAAATGGGAGCGCCCCTGCAATAGCACTTAGTTGTGGAGTGCAGTGTACTAATTGTAGCACATGCTACAGTGAAGCGTCTAAGGTGCCACCACAGCGAGCGGCGTCTTTACCTGGGCGAAGAGGCGGCGGTCGTACGAGTTGTCGTCGTCGGCGAAGTACAGGACAGAGGGCAACACGGCGTTGGCTCGCAGCCACGCTATCGCCTTCAGGCGAGGGGCGACGCCCCTGCCATATTTCGGTGCACGAAATTCCGGGGGAGTCCGACTGGCCAGCTGAACGCCGGCCAGCCCTGACCGGCGCATTATTTTTTGAACCTGCAGGTATGCAATTATTTGTTCATAGTCTTCATCCTGATTAACCGTTTATGTGTCGAAAAAAATTCAATAATTTATTTCGTGCTTTAGGGCTTCCAGGTTTACTTCGCAATGTATTAGTTGCAGCGTACAACGTGACACATGGAACTGCGGGCCAATTATTGGGATTTTGATAAAATTGAGAGCAGAATAAATTGATCATAAACTTTCTGTGAATTCTTACGGGAAGTTCCTGAGCCCCTCAAGAAGGTGTTATTGAAAAGAATAAATGGCGTTTCCCCTTAAAAGCACAGGAAGTAAAAAAAAAATGAAATTTCCAAAAGAGATGTTGCCGGTTTTCAACTGCTCCACGACAGACTACGCCAGAAGAGTTCATGTTGACTTGATATCACTACTATTAGCCATAATGATGCCTATCCTATGCCGAATAGTTATGGCTTCGAAAATAAGAGATCAGGTATACGCGCCTATTACGCAGAGAGCGTTTTGTTTTGAATCCCTGCAGAAATCGGACTACTAGCAGTGCTTCTGTAAGAGGTCGGTCTGAGATTGACTAAGTGTTCTTGCATGAATGAAGGACTCCACACGGCGAAAAGTATTTCTTATAATACACTGTACATATGTTGTTCAAACGCTAACAAGTAAAAGCAATCCTGTGCAGGGAAAAATATGACGTCGCACTAAATATTATTGGGACAGATTAATCAAGACAAGACTTCCTCATAAACATATGCCGAAGTTTGAAGCATTATTAAAGCAGTGCAGATGTCGGAGGGGAATGTCAGATAGCCCAACAAAAGCTTCTGCGCTCTTACTGCTGCTGTCATTTAAAAACTATCTAGCCTTGTCGACCAATGCGCAGATTGAGCCTGGTTAAATTTGGGAAGGGCCAGATGCCCTCAAGGCCAGTCTTAAACTATTTCTTATAATACACTGTACATATGTTGTTCAAACGCTAACAAGTAAAAGCAATCCTGTGCAGGGAAAAATATGACGTCGCACTAAATATTATTGGGACAGATTAATCAAGACAAGACTTCCTCATAAACATATGCCGAAGTTTGAAGCATTATTAAAGCAGTGCAGATGTCGGAGGGGAATGTCAGATAGCCCAACAAAAGCTTCTGCGCTCTTACTGCTGCTGTCATTTAAAAACTATCTAGCCTTGTCGACCAATGCGCAGATTGAGCCTGGTTAAACTTGGGAAGGGCCAGATGCCCTCAAGGCCAGTCTTAAAGATACTCTGAAACAATTTTGACGATATTCTACAAACGTGCCAAGTCGTTGGGGCAGGTCCTTCTGAAGGTTTAGTGACGCACTTAAACGCCCCCCGTAACACGTGTAATTTGTTGTAGGGCTTTAAAATGGTGCATTGCTATCGATCGCATGGGCGCAGCGCTACACTGAGATTTCAGCCCCTTCATTACACTTTACGTGGTAGTTAGGGCAATTGACCTGAGTTGGGAGAGCTATCCGATAGGCCACCCAGGTGACGTCATGCGTAATTTTTCCAGCGTTGTGGTGTAGGAATGTTTTTTCGTAATAGTTCGAATGTTGGTTCATTTGTTTCTGTAAACATTGTTATATGACTTGATTCGACCAGTACAAACGACAGCGCTGCGGTGACACCAACTACTGCGGACGGTGGTGCAAGGTGAACTGATAACGCAAGCAAACTACTGCAGGTGGTGGTGCCAGGTGCTCTGATGACTTTCCCATCATTATCGTTACAAGAATGCACGGTAGCCGAGGCTGAAGAAGTGGCCGTTGCTCTAGCGGCAGCAGAGGGCTAGCAGATCGGACGGTCGCCAACAATACTCCCGGACTCGCAAACAGCCTGCCGCAACTACTTGCATGACAGAATCAGTCACCGAGCACACCGCATACTCTGCTCAGTAAACTGTGAAACACAACAACAAACAGGCACAGAACCAGATGAAGTGATCACACACAAGATCGTATGGGTACCGGGACACGCGGGGGTGGCAGGGAACCAAGAGGCGGACAGAATAGGCACAAAACCACATGAAGCGATCACACATAAGATCGTACGGGTACCGGGACCCACGGGGGTGGCAGGGAACCAAGAGGCGGACAGGATAGCTCGAGAGTGCACTGATTACCGAGCGTTCAACGTCGGCAGCCTCGAGGAACCCACGCCTGTACCCCCGAGAGTACTCGGCCGTTTTCGACAATTACAAAGGCAGCAGGAAGCGGTACCCCCCGGCGCACAAATGTTTTAGCAGGGAAGACGCTGTCGCATGGAGACAACTACACACAGGGTCGTACCCTAAACTTAATGTGTGAAGTAAAATGCACCCCACATTCATCATCATCAGCAGCAGCCTGGTCACGCCCACTGCAGGGCGAAGACCTCTCCCATACTTCTCCAACTACCCCGGTCATGTACTAATTGTGGCCATGTTGTCCCTGCAAACTTCTTAATCTCATCCGCCCACCTAACTTTCTGCCGCCCCCTGCTACGCTTCCCTTCCTTTGGAATCCAGTCCGTAACCCTTAATGACTATCGGTTATCTTCCTCCTCATTACATGCCCCGCCCATGCCCATTTCTTTTTCTAGATTTCAACTAAGGTGTCATTAACTCGTGTTTGTTCCCTCACCCAACCTACTCTTTTCTTATCCCTTAACGTTACACCCAGCATTCTTCTTTCCATAGCTTGTTGCGTCGTCCTCAATTTAAGTAGAACCCTTTTCGTAAGCCTCCAGGTTTCTGCACCGTACGTGAGTACTGATGAGACGCAGCTGTTATGTACCCTACATTACATAAGGACAAATCTTCATGGTGCAAAGAGAAACGCACATTATGCCACATAACATGGGCATGTCAGCCAACTGGCTTAGTCCCAATCATATCACACCCAAACGCGGAGCAATGGGAGGAACTGCTGTCCAGCGAACACTGCGAAGACCAGCTAGGTCTACTGCGGCGTGCACGGCGGACAGCAGAAGCCAGCGGAGCCCTCGACTGAGGGCAGCCGACCATTGCGATAGAGGACGGACGAAGCAGCGGGTGAAGACCTCCGGTGAAGACACAAGGAGGAAGACGTTCCTGAAGAATCCGTCTCAGCCGCAGAAAACACAATTACTAGAGCTCAGTAAAGTTTTCACTCACTCACTCCCATCATTATAAGCCGTTATCGTTGCTTATCGCCTTATCCATCCGCGTCGAATCATAATCAACCGTACTTCGCCGGTGGCCGTGTATGGCGCAGCCAGGCGGGCACTCTCTTGAAAGCGATCTGCGATGTGCACAGAGTGCGCCGAGTGCTGATAGCTTCTTGTGCACTGTGTTCTCGCCGCTTAGTTCGCGTTGAAGCAAGACTGGTGTACCCTATCTTAAAAGCAATTGGCGATAGGGACACAGCGTCCAGAGTGCTGATAGCTTCGTGTACGCTGTGTTCTGGCCGCCTAGTTCGCGTTGAAGCGAGAGGCAGCACGAAGGTCAATGCGCATTTCGTCACCGCTGCCGTTGTGAAACATTTGCCGCGGCCTCCACGATAGCAGAGCTGGTTTCCATTCATCTAGCAGTCAACTTCCTCCGGGACGATTTGTACAAGACCTCCACAACTAGCCTGTCAGAATATATTGAGTGGCCTTCCAGATGACCCAGCTCTCGGTGCATCACCCACTATCCATCATCCATACACTGGTGAAGCTGTAAACTCTCCTTTCTGCATAGGTGAAGCTGCACACTCTTTTTGGCGGAATATCCACCTCAAGTGGACCCAATCTCACATCAGTATTTCCACCAGTAAGAAAGCAGATATCTTACTCAAAGCGCCTCACAGATCCCAATTCGACACTCACATCCTAAGTCGCCGCACCTTTTGACGAAGCTCAATAAATCATCCGTCATCACATATCATAAACCATCACCTTTTACCCATAATGGCAGCAGGTTACCCGCCATAGCCCGTGCCTTCCGAGGGACTCTGTAGCACAGAAATATATTGCCCGGTTAAATTATGCATCAGCTTTGTGTACACGGCCGATCGGTGCTTCCGCTTCGGTCGGGTAGACTCCCCAGCCTGTTTGGACTGCAAGAAGAGACTCCTGAACACATTCTCCACCAATGTCATCCACATACCACCGAGACACTCAAACTCCTGGGTGTCTATCTTCGCCTTGGGCTCCCATCCAACACTTCGCGACGCCTTTGCTTCCCGGAAGGTCCACAAGCACTGCACAAATCCGCGCTACGCGCTCTTCTATAATTTTCCTCAAACTTAGGGCTCTTTTCTCACGTCTAGTTTCTTGGTTTCTTGTTTTCGCCGCTTCTCCTCTTCCATAGTGCCACATAGAAGAGGTTGACGTGTCCGCAGTTTGTGAGACATTTACCGTGCTTTCTTTTTTTCTCTTTCTTTACCATCCAATACTACCACTACTGCGTGGCCTGATGGGCAGCAGGGCAGTCATGCGGGCGTTTCATACACTCTGAAGCAAAATTACACCCTTTAGTCGTATCTCGCCGCACAACAATAATCGTCATCTGTCTTGTCCGCATTTCCTTTCTTTAACGCTGCGAGCCCGGTACTTCCAAGTCACGAACGACATGCGCGTTATGAGCATGACTGAGCATTCTCGACAGGAAAGTAGCGGGCGCAGCGTTTTCAAGAAGGGAAACGTAAGCAAGGCAGATGACGATTCTTGTTGTGTGGCAAACAAGAATCGTCACCCTTAAGCAAAAATACACCCTTTGCAAAGGGTGTACTTTTGCTTAAGGGTGCACGGTACGACTGTTAAAGCCAACTCGTTGACAACGCTCGCCTTTTGAGGCTGTCGCAGCAGCCTTATCGCCGGATTGATCAGTGTACTGACCAAGCTTGTACATGATTGACACCACCAGCCAGGTAGGACCTTCCCCTTCAATGAACACCAGGAACGTCTCCGTACGGCAGAATATTAGTACGCATGACTACAGCCGTGACGTTGCGAAGAAGCTGTTCTACCAAGAAACCGGCGTATTGGCGAAATAGCGCTTGAAATTATGCCGCAGTGGCCCTTGCCTGCCGCTACCCTAGCGCTCACACCCTTCTTACACGGCTTCTCTGCTCTTGAAAGTCGCAGAATGCCGATAGCCGATCCGGTCCGAAAGTCAATCCGAAAGCGACAAAATCGGAGAGCAGGGGCAGGCACGATCGCCGCCCATGTATACAGCAATGAAAACCACCTAAGCGTTTGGCAGAATAGGCCGTGTGACCAAACACTCGTTATCCGCAAATACGCCCTTATTCGACTTGACAGACGAGGTCGCTAAATCTGATTAGGTGGAGATTTTCACCTTGCGTGTATGTGTGCTTGGTCGTCCAGAAACATCAATTTAACTTAAAACACATGACAGCTCAGCTAGCGGCTATCGCCTGCCCATTCAACTCCATATTACTACGAAGAAATACCAGAGACGTTTTCGAAACCTACAGTTTGTCACATGCATCAGAAACTTGTGCGGGTCTGGACGGATGGATTGACGACTGGGTTGATTTTCTACCGCACCCTTTAAAACGTTGTTGATGCCCCCAAGTACGTTGCATTACATTTTTGATGCGTGATTCGCGCACACGAATCATCGAAAAGGAATTATTTATATTCCCAGTATTCAATGTTCTTTTAATTCTTTGTCTCCCCTATACCTTCACTTTATCAGTCCGCCATCTGTATTTTACTGAAGTCTCCGTCAGATTCATTCACCTTCCTCCTAATGTCTAATATTAAAACTGAACGCTTCAGACAGGATAACTACGTCCTCGTTTACCTCTAGACGGACACCGTGACCTGCTCACAAATTACCCTCAATGGTCTTCGTTCTATTTTCAAGCACTATACTGAATTCTCTTAACCAGCGAATTTTCTCGCTATAACCACGCCTTTCAAACATCTAAACTGCACTTCTAACAACAAGGCATCGTTCTTTGAATTCATTCATTTTGTAATTCTGTTCTTTGCCGTACAGAATAGCTTCATAGTTTGTTTCCTATATCGCTTTTATCCAGTATACCCTTTTCATTGCGCTAGCGGTCTGTTACTACACTAGCGGGGGAGAGGAACAACCGCACACAGCAAACTTTCGCCCATCTGAATCCAACTCTTGCAAAGATGCTCACCAACGTGGACGGCCGTTCGGCATCCTCGACGACGACCCAGAAGATGCGAACCTCTGCCAGCATGAGCGCCTGTGAAAGCCTGACCAGGTCGGGGGCCTGGGTGGCCCGCCGGTATGTGGGTGTCACCACGTACACCGTGGGTCCCCCGGCGCAGGAGTGCGCACCGATGGCTTCGAAGACTCCCGTCTCGGAAGGCGGCAACGATAGCGAGGTTACCGTAGCCACTGCAAACGACAGCACCGTTGAAGTCACGACAATAAGAATAAGATGTCCTGCAATGAAATCCAGCACGATTTCATTGTCGCCTGCATATTTATTGTCGCTGCATATTATTGTCACCTGCACAAATAAAAATAGAATGCTGATAAAAACAGGTACTATTTTTATCCGCATTTTTTTTTTCTAACGCGAAAGTGTTTTTATGTCGGGCTTCACAATCAACCTCCTGTAATGGATGTGACCAGAGTTGCCAACCTCCGAAGCAAATTTTCTCCTAACTCGGATAGAAAAAATGCCTATATTTCCCTAGATTTCCGCAAAATGAGGCTATTTAGTATGTTCTCCTTAAGGTGAACGGCGTTTGCGCTATGCAAACACACTGCAAATTTTACTCTTAAGACTTATTTATGTATTCGTTTGAAAGGATTTATTGAAGCCATTGCGCTTAAGGTGAAATGATGTTGCCGAGCAAGTTTCAATGCATGCAACAGCATTTATTTGCACACAGCCTGAACAAAGTCAAACGTAGGAACAAAATTTTAGTAAAATACACATTCATGCGAGGGATATAGCCGCGCCCCTTCATCGAGCAGTTGAAACACATACGTACATAAAAGAAAAGAAAACGCAATGAATGCTAAAATTAATAAAGGTCATATTGCCCCACTGAAGGCACACGACCGCTCCCACCCGTGTGTCGCGTAACAGCAGGTTGCAAACATTTTTTTTCGAGGGTCGATGCATCGTTCATCCAAAGTGGTACATGTTTTTTCGCGTGAGGTTGATGTGCCGTTGGTGCACAGGAAAATCGTAGCAGTGCGTTCCTAACGAATGTTGCTTGGCGTCCAGCGTTGCCTGCAGGGTCGCGGCTTCCAGCCTGTTCCAGGTCTTTTGTGTTGACGAGGTTAAGTTGAGAAAAAGCTCTTTCCACGGTAGCGCTGGAATGAGGAAGGCACAGCAGTTTGCTAGCGAAGTCACTTAATGTCGGAAACGTAGGGGCACCGTAACCTTGCCTTGTATGGTGTGTCGCATGCACTTCCGAAAATGTTCCACACTCACTTCTGCAGGCAAAGCTATAGATATGTTCTACGAAGATGCCTCCATTCGTTGTCGAGCTTGTTGACGTTCTCTACCGTAACCAATAAAGGAAGCGAAGAAGCAAGAGCAGCGACCAATTGAAGTAACACGTCTCTCTACCACAGAGCGGGGATCGATTGCCTCCCATGGCTTCATCTGTAAATTGTCTATAGGAAATCTTCCGATAACTTTCGATATAAAATTCCAGACATTTCCGGCTGAAGTTGTGGGGTCTGAGTCAAGTGGTTTAGATAACTCTAACGTTAGCATGCCACGTAGACAGACTTCCTCGAGTGGGACGAAGTTGCATGGGTCTCTGTAGCGAAATCCACCGAGTGGCGTGTCCCACAGGTATCGCAGGTTCGAGATAAATATTTCATTAAAGGTATGCAGAAATTGACAGTACAGCCAGCTACGAACAGCAATATGTATCTCAGTAAGAGTGATCTGTTAACTGCCGCGGAGCATCCACGCCTTGTCATTGACATTACAATATGCGTTCACTGAGCTGCTGTACGATTATCAGTTATACTTAGCATGCCAATGCGTAGCTAATTTGCGGGGGCGAAAATCAAAACACGCCGTCACCTCTGTAGTTCCATCGCGACAATCGTTTCTTTCCTACACGTGTAAGCGGAAAATTTTCCTTGATTTTGACAAATTTCTTTTTTTTCTTAAAGACGAGGCAAATTCCCTAGATCTAGGGGAATTTACCCAGGGTTGGCAGCACTGGATGTGACGGTGGCGGTGAACGCGGAAAATATGAATTCTTGACAGGAATGGCGCCACCGCCTTGGCGTGGTGAAGCAAATACTGCGTGATGACACTATCGCGCGCCGACATTGATCGCTTCGGCAGTTTGAGCGCAGTGGAGGCTCCAATGCAGTGTAGCCTGGTGTAGGTGGTGTAGGCCTTCTGCAGATTGACGACGCAGTTTTCGCACATGGTTTGTCTTTCGAGTCGGATTAGCCTGTGAAGCCTCGTCGCCTACGGAGTGGACCTTCAGCATGCATCAGCAGTGCTTCCATTCCGCCTACTGCTTCACTTGCGGTGTAACCAACTCAGAAAACTGTTGCGCTAAACGGCGCACAAAGGCAGTGACGTCGACGGGCGAATCTCGCTTAGGTCCGGTGAGAGACACGCCAGCGTGACGCAGCTTCGCGCGTTTGCGGCGCACGCTCCGAACTGTGGCACTCGCATTCCTGAAGCTGAGGGCGCCGCAACTCAACTGGCTGCCCAAGACACTACTACCATACTACGGAGCCGGACCAAAATGGTCGTTCCTTCGCCGAATCGACTTGGCAGCACGACGCCGCGCGCCAAGCAGACCTGCAACACGGTCGCCGACCCGCGAATCGCGCGTCTTTCGCTGCAGCGTACCGCGAGTTCGCGAAGTGATTTGCTAACAACCCGTTCGGTTTCGCTTGTATTCGGTTTGTGAACACCCGTGATTTATGGCCTATTTGCGCAACGCCGCGCGGCGCGTGCAATGCAGTATCTCCGGGGGATGTTTCTCGGTTTTGTGAGTCGTTCGACCACTTCCGCTTGTGTGTCAATTGTGGAGGATTCCTGCGCAGCGTTAGGGTGCCGCTTATGGCTACGTTTAAATTAATTCTACACGTACAATAAACATGCAACGGCTTCTGTAAAAACACGTTTCACTTTCGTGTTCTACTGATTACTGTGAAAGAGGTGTCAACCACACATTTTTTCGTGTTTGTGTGTGGTCAGCTTAAACTCAGAGCATTGCTTTGATGACCCGGCTATTGGTGAAGTGTCGCAAGTAGTGAAGGCCTACAACGGTATAAAAACGCATGGTTTGGAGATACGTTTCAAAGAAAATAACAGAAACAAAAACAATATTGTTACAAGCCACTCCCACATGTAGAAGACGCGCGCATTTCAGCGAGTTGGGCTCGTTTTCAGAAAACAGACATTAAGCTATAGCTGTTCGTAATGCCAGCCAACCGTGGTGTTGGACATATTGGTGAAAGCGGCCGGCTGCGGCAAACAACACTTGCGAATGAAACGTTTTCCGAACTCGGCCCCTGCGGCACAACGTAAACATTGGGCAAGTCATTAGCTGTGCCACCGAGTATACCTGGCAAATAGTACTGGTATCAGTCACTTTGATTTCTCTCGGTGCTGAGAGGCTCTTGGCCAACGTGGGTACCCTTGTACACAGAGCGCTCACGAAGTGGGGCGTGGCGTGGACACTTAAATGTTTATGTCGACAAAAATGATACGTAGTATTCTAAACAAGAGATAAGTTAATATGAAGGTGGTGCCTTGAAGTTATCAACAGTACTGTAAAACAAGAATTCACGCTAGAGTCAGCGTTTAGGCACGGAGAAGACATGTCCTCGTCAGGCACAAAAAAAGAAAGAAAAAAGAAAGAAAGAAAATCCCATGCCCCTAAGTTCCTAATCACTTCAAACCTCCATCTTCTGTCTCACTTTTCCAACTTCCAATACCAGCTTCCAACCTCCCACTTTTGTCTTTTTTGAATTTCTACCCATGCGCGTAGTATGGCAACCTTCTCCTACAGATGTTGATTGTTGCCGACGGGCCGGTGGTCACATCACCACGGCGAGAATCGAGGAACACAATCACATTTATGACGTAATCTGATTCCACTGAAAGCGAGAAATTTAATTCATAGGCCCACCATAGGCGAGATGGACGCAGGCTTTTTTTTTTTTTTTTTCTGGACGGAGAATGGAGCGGCAAGAATTTCTATCTTGGTGCGCGACGATTTATGAAACCCAGGTTAGGTACTACGTCAGCTGCGTTTGTTGCCGCTTGCTAGTGTTGTCAGAGTCCTTTAAGAAAACATGTACGGTCAAATATGAGGGGAGAGCGATGGACAGCATTTTTCTGACCAAATTTCACGGAAGAAAAGGGTACAACTTACCGTTTAACACCAATAGCAGCAGGATGCCAGTTGCTGCGCACAAGGCGACCCTTCCCCAAACTCTAAGCCGCAGGCGCAAGCACACGTGGCCTGCGAATTGCAGAGTGGGATGCGCAGGGTGGCGAGGTGGAGAGAGGTTTACTCTCGTTAGAGTGCGCTAAAACAGTTTCGCGGACGTCGAGAAAGCGAACGCAACGCGAATAACACTGCATGCGCTGATCGTGAAACGTTGTCCGCACCTTCTTCGTAGGTTTCATATTTATAGAAGTGAGGCTATGGCAATAACCTGCTGTCTTCCAGAAGTGACCGTTACCGTGCCTACGTTGAAGTTGCGCTTTCGTTCGCCAGTTTTTGTTACAGACCCAAGAAAAGCCATTGAGGCAACTCACTGTCAGTTGTTGCCTGCTTTACTCACCGAAACGCACCCGCATCGTAAAGTCAATCACGGTCACTTAGCAAAACACTGACAAAGTCGCTTAAACAGAAGATCGATTGGTTCGTTTTCCTGTACGAGTTTGTGCACCTCTTCTTCAGCTTCTTCTTACCCGTTAAATGTATAGCTCATTCCCGCTAGAGTGGCTTAGCCAAGAATAGCATACTATTTCAAAGCGTAATTCGAAATAACCTTTTAGGACTAATAAAGAGGGATGTGAAAAAGTTAGATTACATGTTAGCGCCAAAAAAGAAAGAGTATCAGTAAAGATTGGTATTTCCTACTTTTAACGCAGCACAGACGTTAGCATTGTGACTACCGGAGTGCACGTTCTCCGTAGTCTACAATTATCGAAAGTTGCGCGAGGGTGCGACTGCTTGTCCCCGCCACCCCGTGGACCCACTGTGGCTGGATCGCCGCGCCGAGGCTCCGCAAGAAAGGAGAGTAATCTGTCGAGTGTACAGAGAGTCTGTGGAAGGGAAGCTCCGAAATTCATTTTTTATTATTATTTTACAACATTCAAACGGTGACGAGATAGAAAGAAATCTTGAATTGCCTGGTGTTCCTTGCGAAACGTTGCATTTCTGCCTGTATTACGAAACAAATAATCTGTGGCTCCAATGTTACCTGCGCTATACATAATGCGCCATTTCCCGCTCTCATTGATCCGAATAGATGCAGTGTCTAATTGGTGGCACATAACCACTCTGGGGGATTTACCAAGAACCGAGTTAATAAAGGGAAAATCAGACATCCACCCGTTCGTAGCAATTGCTACAAACGAAACCCATACGGGTTCCTAGAAAGAAAAGCCTCAGAGTTGAAGAAAAATTCGTCCTAGTCCGGGACTCGAACCGGGGACCCGGGTTCGAGTCCTGATTTTCCCTTTATTAATTACTTCTCTCCACCTTGCGGGTTTTCGCAGAATTACTACGTCAAGAACAGAGTTGTTGAATACATCAACTCAGAAATAGACACTCTAAGAAATAGAAAACGTAGGAAATCAGAAATCGAAATATTAGAATAGGTAAGTCGGAATCTAAAGAAATAGATTGGAAACAATTACTTTATGAAAATGGGTAATTCACTAACATAAAATAAAACAAATAAAACTCAATGTGGTGGCAATCAAGGAACATTTTACTTAATGCAGAGTTGAAATCTCGTCCGTAGAAGAAAATTCTAGATGACAGCCCAAAATTATCCGCCGCTGTGCCCAAAGACTGAGGATGTTTGACTTTCACGCGTCCCCTGATATTGTATTTCCTGCATGGCTCCGCTGCCCTATAATCCGGCTTCGCCGTGGGGCTTTGCGCCGGTGGCGGTTTGTGTGATTGCAAACTAGCACGTGAGATGGGGCGACTCTGACGCTGCTAACGCCTCTTAATGGTGGGATTACTGGCGCAAAAGGCAGTATGTGGGCTGTTCCTCTTTGGTTTGGGTCAGATCTTTCTCGCTCTCGCCCACCGTTCACAGGACCGTCCTGCGAAAGGCTCAACAGCAGGAGACCGGAATGGATGAAAACGACCTTTGGAACGTGTCACCGTTCGCGTGACCGTACACGCGAACGCTTAGGTGTTGGTGTCCAGCATGTGAGCGAACATATTCGCTCGCCCTCCGGACGCGGTGAGGCGGACTTCCTCGATTTGTCGCGTACCCTTCGCCAGGTTCTATTGGCTGGCTATATTGGTGCATGAATATTTGTGGTCCTTGTGAATATTTGCACTACTGTGTGGTCTTTCCTTTGTCCCAAGAGCACGGGTGAGACCCCACATCTGGCAGCCAACGTGGGGCCCTTGGGGCATCGGACGATAGTTTAACAGTTTTGCTTCGTTCGAGACCTTTGTTTGAACCGAAGCGTAGGGCTAGCGTGGATTTTGATCACTAGCATCGGCGGCGTGCTTTCTTGAGTGAGGTGACAGCTGCTGCAGCGTGTTTGAGCTTTTCAACATGCTGAGCCTTTTCAAAGGTTTTCTTCCTTTTTTTTTTTTTTTTTGAGATACATAAGTCGGTATGAGAGCCGCGGTGTCTGCATCGTGGGTGAGTGAAGCCTTGCGCCCTCGGAGAATTAGCGAGCCTAAAGCGAGTGAGTACGGAAGCCTCGTGGGTCCGAGACGGAAAACAAGTGTCACGTTAAATTCGCCAAAACGTCCATTTTGTCCTCGTTTTTTTTTTATATTGTTACTTCAGACAGTGAGTGCTGAATTCTTTCTATGGGTGGACAGCGCAACCCGGACGAAAGACGAGAGGAAGTACACAATACGAGCGCAGACTAACAACTGGTTTATTTTTTCAAACCCATAGGAACATGTTCAATCACTAACTCGCCCAGCTTGCCGTGTTAATTCAGCTTAATTCTTTCCCGCAGTCCTACCGTCTGAAATTTTCTATTTCTTTTAAAAGTATGCCTACAACCACATGTGCCTCTTCCTTCGATCGTATTAGTAGAATGACAAATTGAGATAGTAGGTAATGATCAATTGCGAGCAGTATTCCTTAACAGACAGAGGGAGAGAGAAATATTCTTTATTGGTTGCTGAAGGTGCTTGCATGGCCATGCGCCAACCATCCTACTCCTGACTGCAATAGTGATGCACGGAATTACTCGCGCATACACTACACTCACGCACACACTGTGTACAAGTAACTAGCACAAGCATACATGCGTGTTCGGTTCTTCTTTTCTTTGCTTTTGTCTCAAGCGGTGCTGTAGGTGCGCCACAATAGATACTCAATTTATTATTAGAAGCTTTGTTTGTTTGTTTGTTTGTTTGTTTGTTTGTTTGTTTGTTTGTTTGTTTGTTTGTTTGTTTGTTTGTTTGTTTGTTTGTTTGTTTTAATTCTTATGTGTAATTATGGCTAATCATTTTCAGCGTTTATATTGATCTTCGACTTTTAAGGCGAAAGCCTTACAAGTGGTTCGTTGCAATGGCCCATACCCGAAAAAAGCTGAGTCTAGTCAGTGGTTAAAAAAATATCAAGTCGACTGGTTCAAAAAAATGCTGACGAGTGATACAAGAAATATCATCGTCAGCAATGGTTCACACCTGAAAAAAGAAATAACATAATCTGTAAGGGCTCATACACCGCAAACAAGCAAAGATGCAATGCGTGAACATGAAACAAGAATAGAAAAAGAAAAGAAAGAACGAAAGAAGGAACAAAATGAAGAACGAAACAAAGAAAGAACGAACGAAATAACAAAGAAAGAAAGGGAGAAAGGGCGAAAGAACCTTTATGTGGTGCATTACGGGCTCGCATGTGTCGTTCAGAAGTTAGACCTGAAGCGCAATACGTTTACTTCACCGTGCAGCTTGTTATATCTTGCAAGAAGTCTGACCCCTCCAATCAGATAGCCTAATGCATTACCACATGTGCAGCAGGCTTTCGCCTACACGTGTTGCAGGAATGCAACTTGCTGCTGATTTTTTTCGTTTCATTGCCGGCTCCAATTGTATGTGCGTGACTGGTGTTAAAGCGAGACACGTCTACTTCCTGTACGTAATATCGACACGAAAGACGTCGACAATATTACTACTACTCCTTTCTTCTCTTCCCTAATCTTTGTAGCACCTCTCGCTTCTTCACCAATATCCCGCTGTTGGGTATGCGCCATTGTAGAGGATCATCGGAATCAACATCGTCATTGGAATGAACGAGAGGTGAGAATGCCTCTGCCGAAGGCGACCCGACCACCACCCCGACCGCCGCGTCACAGGAAGCACCATAGGCACGTTCGGCGGTCGAACGAGTCCGGCAATCACTCCGGTGATTCTGGCAGCGAGGAAGCGGCCTCGAATGAACCACCGGTTACGCAGACTGCGAAGAAGCTAGATCTGACCAGGGCAACCACCGTGCCAGGGCATGCGCTTCCAACTTCACCAGTACGTATAGCTAGCTTTATTGCGCGTGACGTCACGGACGCAGCTTCTCACCGCGATGGTTCTCCAATATCGCGCCAAGGATGACGTCAGTGGAGCTTATTCGCTGCCGCGGGTAGCCTGTGTAATTGGAGGAACGAACGTTTAGGAGAAGCCTCTGCCTCACCGGCTGCGTTGGGGAGTGCTGGAGCCGCGCAAGAAGCCTAACGACCCAGCTGCTCACCTTGCAGGTTCACTAACAAGGAGCCTAGCATTGATGTCGGTGCAAGCCATAGTGATATTACAGGATGCTTTAACTCGGAGTCAGCTCTGAATTCATTATTTCAATACACGTGACCCACATAAGTGCTCTTATTAAACAGCTGCTGAACTAATTTGAATAAGACTTTATGTTTTGTTTATGATAGGAGTGTTAAGTCCAAGAAAGAAGAAACTTTATTTAGTGCTTCGAGGTTTGTAAAAAAAGTCTATAATCGGCAAATTAAAAAAAATAAACTTAGCACCAAGTTTACAAATCCGTAACTGCGTACCAAAAGCAGACATTGTAGTTCAATGACTTCCATCTGTTAGATCGTCCTAAGTTGACAAATGTGACATATAAGTTTACTTGCCACGTCAAAGTGTTATAATGTTTGCGAGAGTTTCCTAATGGTCCTACTCCCAAATAAGTAGTATATTAGAGAGTGGTGATGGATGCATCAATTTTGTCTACTTTAAGTATCTTACAGGCGCAGTTTACACAGGTGTAATATCAATTTTTATGGCTGAGTTAGAGTTATATGCTTAGTATACTTGCGTGTGTTTCCTGTTTCTTTTGCGATATTCATTTACATTATTAAAGAGTTTGATGACTTAAATGGAAATGCACTTCTTATAGTCTGCTCATATTAATTTTCTTTCGCTCGAAACTTCAAATCCTCAGAATAACTTCCTAGTGGATACGACTTGCGGACTCATTGGCTACAATTCATAAGTCGCAATACGCGACGTAATGTACTTACATTAAAGGGTAATTAGCGAAATCTGGATGATTAGTCAATTCTGTATTCTGATTTTTCCTGCAAATAATATCTTTCCATTTGAGTGTTCCAGCTGAAGAAGGAGAACTGTATCACGTGCCACGGGAAATATTTATTTAGAGCGCAGTTCTTAGGCACCCGTTCTTGCGACGAGCGTCGGCGTCGTCCCTCGGCGTCCTCGTAACCGAGCGAATGAGCACTGCAGAAAGATGAAAGAGCGAAAGCGTAGCGGGGATGAAAGACGGCGATAACGAAGAGCGCGTGAGGGAGGAAAGCGCAGGAGGATTATGCAGCGGAACCATGAGGCCGAATGCGGAGGAGGAGGGTATGGCGACAGCGTGAGAAGAAATGCGTAGTGCCACGCACGACGGGCATTGCGGCGACGATGGCTACGTGATGGCGCCAGAGTAGTGCGCGTCGTCTATATGGAAGCAAAGCGCTGTATGAGCGGACATCTGTCTGCGGCGGCTGCTGTGAATAGAGTCCACGCGTCACGATTAGCGAGGCAGTCGCGCCACACTTCGCTCCATTTGCAACATGCCGCACGAGGTAGATTGTCGGCACTAGCCAATATATCGCGAAACGAAAACACGCATACAGCTGCGCTTAAATTTCCCATTATGGAGTATTGTAATCGTGGGTGAATATTTTTTTTATTTTATGAACCGTAAAAAAAACTCGCAGTTTAGCCCGAAAGGTGACGCATCGATTGCGATGTGAAATTAGTACACAGCTATAAGAAGTAATAATAGTAGTTTTATCGGCCGTATAAATTTTGGAAGCATTCTGAATTATCAAGCATGATGTCAGCGCGCACAAGCAAACATGAAGACATCACACTCGATGAGCACGGACACTCTCTCCAAAACACTGGACGCTGGTGTGAGCAAGCATGGCAGCAGCAGCAAGCGAAGTGACATTCGTCCTGTCTGTCGCTTCAACGCAAGGGCGACAAGAACACAGCGCACAAAAAGGTATGAGCCGTCTGCAGATCCCGTTCGATATAAGGCACGCGCGACCGCGCACGGTCCTGCAAAGTATGCATACTTGGCGGAGTCGAAGCCGCCCCCCTCCCTCCCGCGCTGCCTCCCCGCGTTCCTCCATACGTGGCGCGCGAGACTGAGCCGCGATCGTCAGTTCCCCTTGCGCCAAGTCCTGAAATGCGCAGTTGCTGCCGAAGCACAACGCCGCCGCCCCCTCCCGACTCCCATCCCCCCACGGCCTTTCGCGCGACGGAAGACGGCGCGTTTTCTTTGCGCTTCTCCTTCACGAGCGCTAGATTGAGCCGCGATCGCCGGCTTCGCTCGCGTGTTTGTACTCGCACGTACAGCATACGACGAGTGGCAACGGCGACGCCACTGGCGACGGCATAAATGCGCCTGGTGTGTCCATATAATTGCTATTGCAGTAGAAGTTGCGGTTCTGCCCGAAAGGCGAAGCCTTGATAGCGAGGGCAAAACATTCATGAACTACACGAAGCAACGTTCGTTGTTTTATCAGCCGTATAAGCTGTTGTAAGCATTCGCTTATCATTACCAAGCATGGTGCCACGCGTGCACAGGCCAACGTGAAAAGATCTCGCTCGATGATGGCGGACACGCGATCACTTTCCACGCTGGAGGGATGGCGAGGGGGAGCCAGCGCTTCGTGCTGCATCTCGCTTCAACGCGCCCTCGAAATTTGGGAGTACCCGACCCACACCGCTAGGTGCGCAGGAAGATATCGCACACGAAGCCACTAGCCATCTGGCATCGCCCGAACATTGCACCGGCCACAGATGACTATCAAGACAAGGCGCGCACGCCGCGTAGACGCTCAGCCGCGCGGACATCCGTCACGGCCATGGCTGGGCTCCAGGAAGACACACGTCACCTGCAGCCCCCCCCCCTCCGACCTTGCGCGTGCGAGAAGACGGCACGCAACAAGCCAGCGTCCTTGTCAGCTCACGCTCGCGCGCTTTCCGTTGCACTCACAGCGTAAGGCCCGCAGGGCGCGATAAGATGTTCTCGCACTTGAACTTTTCATACGGTACATCACGGCGACGGCGAAAATTTGCCTGCAGTGCCCGTATAATTGCTATCGCTATAAAATAACCAGTATAGTGTGCAACCAATACGAGTACAAGTTGCATGGAGTTACGCCGGCTGTTTTCTGTATCACATGTGCGACTGTCTGTTTTTGCTCCAGCCGGCTCGCGACCTGGGAACTCAGTCCGACGACAGAGCGGCGTCAGCACCACTGTCGCCGTTGCCGGCGCAGAAAAAAGGGGAGGGGGCTGGCAGGGCGAAAAACAAGGCGACTGCGTTCATACGAAAGGGATTCGCCGGCCTGGGACGAATAGGAGGTGAGGACGGCGGTGAAATTTGGGGGCGTGTTTTGACAATTTCGCGTTACGTTCCACTGGTGACGCCAACTCGTGTAGCGTTGCGAATGGCTTTGCGCTCCGGCATTCCACGTGCCCGAGTTTAACAGGCTTTCGTAGCGGCCGCTAGTGAAAATGTGTACGACGTGACTAATGTAACTATTGCATTATCTCAAAATGCATGTGAAACGCGCAAATGCGTTTGTTACTCAACGAAAGAACTGATTTGTGCGAAATTTTCTGAACTTAGAAGTATTCCGCTTCTAGAGGCAGTTTTCAGCGGAGTTACATATTATTACATCATGATGCTTGCTGGACATATCTGTTCTTATACATTTTTGTGTCACTGTCATTCAGTTTACCTTCGTTATTGTTGTAGCTGGCATGTGTTTTTTCTAAGAGTGTTGCTAAGTCATCTTTACGTCCATGCCTTCTTTGCTACTGTTTCGTACCTCTATCACCGCATTGTAGCCCCTCCCCTCGATAATTCTTCATGAAGAAGTCCTGATGGTATCGCGAACAAATAAATAAATAAATGAGTCGTGACTATCACACAAAATTTCATATTCATAAATATTGTGACACAGCAGTTATCATGGCGTTTATTCCGCGTCAAAAGATTAGGCGAACCGACCACGCCCACAGCACGGAGCACACACGAGAGCCAGCCCTACAAGCGATGATGACGAAGAACCCCGTATGAACCCCATATGATGATGATCATGTACAGATGACAAAGAATAGCTTATAAATTCCCACAATATTTCATAACATCGAGGTGTCTTACAACTCCATAAATCCGCAAAGAAACGGATATCATAACTCAGTAAAGTGCATACAGTTAGGGCGGTTTTATGAATAATTAACGTCGCGAAAGCGACCTGTTTCGGGAGTTTCTAGCTATAGACTTACAACGTTTCCAATTACAAAATTTACCTCAAAACTAAGAGTTCAAATGTTTTCTCATTGATCATGTTGGTCAGGTTAGGAGATTTTAATAACTTCAAGGTAGCTCTATATTCCATCTCACAATCTGCAGGACTCCTTAGCCAATTAGCCAAGGATTCCTTAGGCTCCTTACACACACGCACGCACACACCACACCCTTGCAACATCTGCAACAAACTGTTTTTCCAGATGTTCATGCACCTTCAGCAGTTTCACACGACCGTCCATCACTTCGCCGTGTCTCGCCGTGGGGCTCAATGCCCCCTGCTCTTTCTTGGAACCGAGGTGGCTGCCCGACTGGGGCGCCACCACAACCGCTCAGCAAATCTGCTTTTACTTTTAAATAAAGCCAGTCGACTCTCCGTTCTCAAGCTGTCAAAACGCGTATTCAGCCTCCGCCGAACCGAGCTTCCAACAGCAGCATTCCCTAAATTTTCTACTATAGCTCGGCGTTCTAAATCTGCCGGACTCATGTAGCCTGATGCATTACTGAAGAACATTCAGACCTAACTTAATCAAACTTTCTACGATGATGCACATACTGAGATCTATCTGCATTGTAGCTAATACATCTGGTTATATGTCTTAACTTATTATTGTTTGTCTAATATTTGATTATGCTGCATAAGTGATAGTTGTTAGTTCCCCCCAAAAAATGAGAAGTATTGCCCGGCCTCTCCCCTCATTCTATGACAAGCTACACAGAATGAACAACATGACAAAAAAATTTAACACAATTGTGCTGAAGAATGATCGACTGCAACAATAAAAACTGCGTTTCTCGTGCACAAATGAGGCACATTATGATGGGGGCAGAAGGCAAAAATTCTCGCGCACCGGGCTTTGCGCGCACGCGTGCAAGGGTGTCAGGTGATCTGAATAATCCGGAGCCCCGTCTCTTCCTGCTCTCTCGCCCCTATTGTATATACACTCTCTCATAGTCAGATGATGGTTCTGAAACGTATAGTACGCTGTAATCTTTACTAATATAATTTTGTAAATTCAGATGCGCTACCCCTCTTATTTTAAATTTTTATTTATAACACGCTGCAGATTAAACGTACAAGCAGGAACGGCATGAGAATACGAAAACACTGTAACTAAAAGTAATTAGCACCCTGTTAGTAACAAAACCAAGGGGACATGCGCAGTTCAGACAATTCAAATTGTGTATTATGCGGGAAAAAAAATTGCATTCGAACGGAGTTATAGGTTTGTTATACTGAGGTGTTGAGGGCTAGCTTTCTGTTAAATATCTGGCGAAGAAATTCAAGGCACAATTTTTACTCCGCATTTCAAATAAGGAAATGTTGTTATAGTTCATCAGTTTGGTTAGAAAGTCAATTGTAGAGAAACTACTGTAGACAGAGCGGAAAGCTTTTCCTTGAAGTTGTTCAATACTATATATATGGGATGGAATGTAAGGGTTCTCGACCACGTAGACATATATTAATTTTGGACTGATAATTGTAGTATAGCTTAGTATTTTTTACATTTGAATGTGCTTTACATATGATGTTCATATTTGAAAAAACACTTGCGAAACTCGGAAACGCATATGTTGGTAATATGTATATTTCAGGAAAGGTTGCTGGTAATGCACAACACAGCTGAGCTGTGAGAGACTAAAATCCTGCAAAGAAAACAACACATGTCGGATGTTTTCTTTTTCTGGGATGGTTGCCAGATTTTTTTTAATCTCTAGGAGCATGTAGCAGAATTCCGCTCCTGGAGCTGGGTCACTTTAAGAGCAAACGTTACTCGCACGGGAAATCGAAAAACAAAATTGTATAATTACCAATATTTTGCTCATTATTTTTCATTTAATTGGTTACGGCGCATGTTTCAATTGATGAATGTTCCCCGGCGAGCTCACAAGGCATGCCCACTTGGAACGAATTCTGACGATGACACCAGTTTCGATATAGTACGTTCCCAAAATGTCGACGAGGGTAGCGAAGCTTTATAAGGAAATTCGCAAGTCTTGAAGTATTGTGTTACATTGGCGTTTCAGTTGTTCTTGTGCATTTTGAACTCAAGTTTGATCACGGATCCCAAAACGCCTGCTTGTTTCGAAGGTCTTCCTAAGTGGATACACTTCTACGATGGAATTCACCGCATTTCACCAACTCACGCTTGTAATCTCTCGACATTGCCACTTCGCCTGCCACCTTAACTCACCCGTCGCTAAACAACTTAACTGTGTCGCGTGTCACTGGGCGTGGCATTTAGAAATGCCTGTTCATTCACGATAAGAAGGGCCAACAGCGCAGGGTGAAATTTGCGCTCGTGCGACGAGACAACAGAGCACCTTCTGTGCCGCTAGCTGCCCGCCTTTGACGCTCGACGATGTGCCCTGCACGCTGGAATCAGCCGATAGGATAATAGAGTACCCTCGGAGGCAAAGATCCTGGAAGTATGGAAGTATGATGTATTCTTGCATGTATAAGGCCACAAAAGCCGTTCTGCACTTCTTGAAGGCGACTGGACTGTACGAACGATTGTCACAGCGGTCGCTCCTCTGCGAATGTGTTCACGATGACTAACCCATTATTAATTTTATTCTGTTTCCTGCTTGTCTATTATTCCCATTTCCCTTCACCGAGTGTAGAGCAGACAACTGGGAACGTCCTTAGTTAACTTCGCTACATTTCCCTCTTTGTTTCTCTCTCTCTCTCTCTCTAAGTGGATGTGCCTTCGGAACTCACTGGTCTCATTTCGTAAATATTAATCTGTGTCCTAAAATCGTTAGTTAAGATGATGATCAGTAATATTCTGCTCATTTCTGTGAATTATCTGTTTCGAGCACTTGTGCAAATAAATGTCCGCATCCTCGAGTAGGTCAGATCAATGAGTAGGTTTGCTCTACATGCCACAGGCGTGTTGTCTTCGTTTCTTTTTTTTTTTTTTAAATCCTGCTGATTACTTTTAGAAAGCTTCATCGGAAATGCACGGTAAATATTAGTGAGTATATTAAATGTTATTGGTCAGGCAGAGCCAGACCTTTAAGGTGACAGTAATTTAGTAATTTGGTTTTAGAACCAGAGTTTTTCAGTGGGACTGAAGCGCAAAAATTTCGAATATGGTCGTAATCCGTGCATGTGGGTTTATCTTCTTTTGCTATCCAACATTTTTTGATCAACTACAGGCAGGAAGGTCAAGAGACAGGATCTTGAAGAGGACTTCGAACTTCCGGGCATCAAGGGCGTGCCGATGTCGTTCCTGGTCTTCATCCTCATCGTGGTGTTCTTGGTGGCCGGCTTCCTGATCGCGGGGTTAGTCAAGCTCTTCAGAGCGGCCACGTACTCGAGGACGCCAGAGGCGTACAACTGCTCGTCGGGCTCATGCCTCGCCTACGGCCGCTTCCTGCTGGAAGGCGTCCGCGACGACGTCCGCCCGTGCGACGACTTCTATAAACATGTCTGCGGAAAGTGAGCACTTATTTTAGACCGACGCCTTCTTTGCCAATCATCTCGGACTTTCCTTACTGCGGCGGCGGCCGGCTGCTGCTCGTGCGTTATCACCGAATAGCTCACACTTGGCTGCGGGACGGCGGTGCCATCTAGGAGCCATGGCTCATACTACATCGTCCGCACCATCATCATCATCATCATATCTTATGTCCACTGCAGGACGAAGGCCTCTCTCCCTGCGATCTCCAATTACCCCTGTACTGCGCCAACCGATTCCAGCTAGCGCCTGCGAATGTCTTAATGTCATCACCCCACCTAGTCTTCTGCCGTCCTCGACTGCGCTTCCCTTCTCTGGGCACCCATTCGTAACCCTAATGGACCTACGGTTATCTAACCTACGCATTACGTGACCTGCCCAGCTCCATTTCTTTCTCTTAATGTCAATTAGAATAACGGCTATCCCTGTTTGCTCTCTGATCCACACCGCTCTCTTGCTGTGTCTTAACGTTGCGCCTAACATCCTTCGTTCCATCGCACTTTGCGCGGTCCTTAACTCGTTTTCTAGCTTCTTTGTCAGTCTCCGAGTTTCTGCCCCATATCTCAGCACCTGTAGAATGCGTTGATTGCACATCTTTCTTCTTAATGATAATCGTAAGCTTCCAGTCAGGATCTGATAATGTCTGCCGAATGCGCTCCAACCCATTTTTATTCTTCTGTAAATGATCAGGGTCCCCTGTAAGTAATTGACCCTAAGTAAACATACTCCTTCGCAGACTCCAGAGGCTGACTGGCCATCCTGAACTCTTGTTAACTTGCCCCGCTGTTGATCATTATCTTTGTCTTCTGCATATTAATCTTCAACCCCACTCTAATACTTTCTCTCTTAAGGTCCTCAATAATTTCTTGTAACTCGTCCCTAGCGTTGCTGAACAGGACAATGTTACCTGCAAATTGAAGGTGGCTGAGATATTCGCCGTTGATCCTTACTCCTAACCTTCCCAGTTTAATAGCTTGAATACTTCTTCCAAGCACGCAGTCAATAACATTGGAGAGGTTGTGTCTCCTTGTCTGACCTCATTCTCCTGTATCTTCCTACTTTCCTTGTAGAGAATCAACGTAGCTGTGGAATCTCTGTAGGTACTGTCCAAGATACGTAAGCGTCCTGTACTCCTTGATTAGGCAATGCGTCCATGACTGCTGGTGTCTGTACTAAATCAAATGCCTTTTCGTAATCTATGAAAGTCATATAGAGAGGCTGATTGTACTCTGCGGTCTTCTCAACTACCTGATTGGTGAGATAGATGTGATCCATTGTACAGTATCCCTTTCTGAAACCTGCCTGTTCCGTTGACTGACTAAAGTCCAGTGTTGCCTTTATTCTATTGGAGATTATCTTGGTGAATATTTTATATAACACTGGAAGTAAGCTAATGGGCCTAAAATTTTTGAATTCTTCAACGTCTTACTTTTTGTGGATTAGTACAATGTTGGCATCCTTCAGGTTCTCGGAGACTCTTGAGGTCGATAGACAGTTCGTATAAAGGGCCGCTAGTTTCTCAAGCATTATGTCTCCTCCACATTTGATTAAATCGACTGGTAGTACATCTTTTCCTGCCGCTTTTCACCGTTTCACTAGAACGTAGAGAGGGGAAGTCGGCCTGCGCATGCGGGTCGCTGGCCGCTGGTGAAAAGGGGGAGGTGTCCGCGACGTGAAGAGCTGTAATGAGACGGGAGAGAGGGAACCGGTGTAGATGGCCTGAAGTTTCGCATGCGTTGCTCCGCATCGCAGCCGCCCAAGGAGAGCTCGGGTACCCCAAACAAATGGCGTGGAAAGCCAGCTTGCCTCTTTCAACCTCCGTAATGCTGGTTGCGTTCAAAGGCGCATTGCGATGCAGAGCTCTTCATTTGGGGCATCCTTAAGCCAGATGAGAATGTACACGGGAACACTGCCTCGTAAGCTTCACTTCATATAGATTCCAACAAAGTACGTCGAATCTGCTTCATTTATTTGACCATCGAGAGCCCTTCGGCATTCCACAGTGGAAGACCGAGCACGCTTCCCAAAGAGCATCAAAGTGGTGGCCTGGTGTTCTGGGTATTGGGTTTCTATACTCGAGGTCCCAACTACGTTTTAGGCAAAGTCAAAATTTCGCTCCAGTGGCGTTCTCCGCGAGCATGCTCCAACTACTTCCATAGTTAGTATACTCTGTTCTCTACCGTAAAATAATTGGAAGTAGTGCTTCGTGCTCAGTGCGTTCTTATATGGTTTTTAAGTGGCATGTGTGGCCACTCCTAGTTCCGCTGTATGAGTTTGCCAAGGTTTGCAGTGTTGGTAGAGCGATAACTATAGCTTTGGCGAGTTACGCGTGAGCAGCGTTTTTTATTTGTCGTAATTAAATATGGAGAATAAGTATGGAGATGACCTGCAGTCGTACTAAAGAGGAAGCGAGAAAAACCGAGCTTGTTCACTTAGTGAGCGCCACAGAAGTCGCCAGGAAAGTGCGCTCCCACATTCACCAGCTGCCGTCACAGCAGTCACCAAGCAGTTGGTGCGGGTAAATTAGTGCATTGACGTAAAGACGAAAAGTCTGAATGCAAAGGCAGCTGTCTAGACTGAAAAGGAATCAGTTACATTTTTTTTTTTTTTTGCAAATAGGTACGAATCACACAGGAGGAACGAAGAGCCCACAAATCGCTTTATGTATACATGTATATTCAGCCATCCATGTTTGCCCATAAACATGGATGTGAGGCATAGTTAAAACAAACGCGATCTCAGTAAGTTAATAAAAAGAAGACCTGATTTGTCTGTTTTGCCACTGTGCTTCTTTGGTTCTTTGTTTTTGTTTTTTTTCAACGTACGCGCTAATTTTATCACTGCTGTCGACTCGCAGATGGGATGCCAACCGGGTGGGAAGCTTTATGGACTACGTCCGGGACCGCTTCTACCGGGCCGTGGTTAGAGCCGCGCGTGCCACGGTGGTTCCTCGCGTGGGCCAGACGGCAGCGCACAAGGCCGCGCAGTTCTTCCAGTCGTGCGACGACGTTCTGGATCGAGACCAGTTGGGCGAGGCGAGGGCGGCCTTGAACAAATGCGGCATAACGTTGCCCCAGGACGGCAGCGACCCAGACCTGCTGGACGCCATGTTGTGCGCAAGCACCAAGTTGTTCCTATCGGCCGTCTTGCATGTAGAGCTCGTCGGCGAAGGCGCGGGTCCAACGCAACTTCACCTGCGGCGGGCCAACAGTTTCGACGCGCTGGCCGAGAAGCAAGCCCAGCTTGTGAAACTCGGTCAGTTTCAGAGATACTTCGCGACACTGCGCAGCAACTTCGCGAGTCAGAGCGTGTCGCTGGCGAGCGTCGAAAATGTCGCCCACTGGGAGCAAACGATTACGCCGACGCTGCGCAGGTGTTCGGACGACGCAGAGACCGTGTCCGTGCCACTGGAAGAGCTTGAATCCGTGACTAGAGGCATTACGAGACGGCCTTGGCGCGTAGTACTCGAGAGACACTTAACCGACGCAACTAGTAGCAAACGCGTCACGGTGATGATTTTCGGAAAGCCGTTCGTCAACGCTTTCTGGAACCTGACACGCAGTTTCGGAGAGCACGTGATGCACCGCTACGTCAGCTGGTACGCTGTGCAGGACATAGCCAAGTACGCAAACCTAGAACTAGCAATCAATTACTACGGTAGCGAAGAAGTGGCGAGGCGTCGGCACCCCATTCATTGCGCACGTTTGACGGAGAAGCTAGTCGGGGTGCCGTTTGCCGTGCCTCACCTACAAAAGTCTCTTCCTAAAGCCGCTGCTCAAATAATAGCGTCGATGGCACAGATTCTGGCCCTAGTAACAGACGAGCACTTAAATACGAATGGAGCAATGCGGTCGCGAGGGGCAGAGGCCGCAGTTGTTTTGAGCCATACTGAAGAGCTGTTTGGCGACAATGCTACGGGGCCTCTCGTATTCCATAGTTCAGGCGGTGCGCTCGAGAACACTCGAGATTTGTCGGAAACTTTCCTTTCGAACTGGATTCTTGCCAACAGAGCTAGACAGAGCAATATGAAAGAAAACACTACTCTGAGTGTTCAAATCAACTTCAATATGCCAGCCCTAGCAAGTTCGAGGTTTCACGGCAAGACAGTGTCCTTACAACCATGGTTCATCCTTCCACCGGTGTTCACGCCAGGTTCACCATCAGGTTTACACTACGGTGGCCTTGGCGGTCAGCTGGTTTCTGCACTTGTCTCTTTCAATGCCAATGATGGAGAATTGGGCAGCTCGATGCCACGGGGAGACAGCAAGCTGACCTCGAACGAAAGGACCCAGCGCTCCAGTTCAGCGACCCATTTATTCACTATCGACGTACTCACTAGTGCACTAGACAGTTCACTTAGTGGTAACGCCTCTGCAAATGAAGATTACGAGCGGCTCTTCGTGCAGTGGTGCTACATGCGGTGTGGCAGCTTGCAGGGCGTCGACATGTGCAATCGCTCACTAATGAGGACCGCAATATTTTCGCGAGTTTTCGCCTGTTATGTCGAGAGCAACGTGAATCACACTAACTCGCCAAATTTTCATTCTTTTGAGGGCAACGCAACAACGGTGAATTCCGAGTAAAGTCGGCGCGGGAATGAGTGCACCAGCTTCGTTTATTGCGCGTGTTTTGCAAGATCTTTCTACGCAAGAATGCAATCTGGATCGGCTTTGGACCTTACTATAATACTAATAAATACAAATAAGCTTAACCGCTAGTATAACGCCAATAAATAGAACAAGTGCCGAGCAGCCACGTCACAATCGATTCACCTGCCTGCACTAGTGAGAGCCGCGTTCAGTAAAAAAATATCCAATTATGGAATTCCGATAGGAAAAACATGCTAATACTTTAACTTCACATTCTCTCATGCATGAATCAGGGAAGCACTTTAAGACTTGCTGTAATTTTGGCGTGATCAAAATTGTCTTTAGCAGACTGTAATGCTAGGCATAACGCCGCTTGGTTTCTAACAAGTAAATCTGCACCATAGTGTATTTGTTTGTTAAATGATGCACCTATCATTGCTTTATGTCATCAAAATTGCCTATCTATTGTTTTTCTTTCAGAAGGCAGCATTTCTATTAACATCTGAACTTCGATACACAGATTTCCCAATCCCTACTTGCAGCTATTAAATGTATGCGAAGGAAAGATATATGGAAGGTTGGTGTAGCCTTTCACTTCAGTTCGTTATTCTACAATTCAAGAATTACGAAACATATCCTGCAGTGTTTTCATATGTCGAACCATTGATTACGTTGTGGGCTCATAGACAAAAGCAGGAAACACTTCTTTCTCTGGTTATTTCGAGAGCTCAAAGCCCCATTTTGGAGACTCAAACGTGCAGCGATTAAACCGTGCACTTACGAGAACGATTGCATCACAATGTCTAAAAAGGGCAATATGGCTTAACAGAATGCCGTGGTTGTTTTTTCTTGTTGTTTTTGTTTTGTTTTTACATTGTCACTTTGTTTTTGTACTGAATGTTTCGCTGTAGCCCCAATCCGGTTATACAATAGAGAATACTAAAAGATGCACATCGCCAAGTGTATCTGAAAATGTTCACACTTGGTCATGAATAGTCGGCCTACTACGGTCTCATTTTCCGCATGACTGGAAGTAAGAGATGATGTAACTTTGTATAAACAATATTTATTGCACCATAATTAACCACTGAGGATTAGGAGAAACATCTTTGAGTATAATTCAAGCACCACTCTTTGCTTAATCATTTGTCAGGCTGCCACTTTTTGATTATTAGGTAGCCCAACTAGAACTGCGACAAAAGGCAGCCTTAGTAATGCACGCACACACAGCCAGACACTCGTGCGGAAAACACACCATCCAAACTGCATATATCTTTGGGACATCATGCATAAACTACGTGGCCTCCTAGATTTGCTGGGTTCACGGCGTCGCAATGCCACAAAGAGTTCACGCGTTGCTTTTTGTGGTTCCACGCTGGAAAGTTGAGCAGCTGTCGACCACTGGAAAGCCTCTCTAGACCACCAGCTCCGGGTATCGGTTGAACTCGTCGCTGCGAAGGTATCGCTCGAGGATCCGCAGGGAACACGCCGACAGCGCTGCCTCGCGGCCTCCCCGACGTTCTGCCCAAGCCGCCAGGCGACGCTGGCGCTCTTCTTCGTACTTGCGCTCCAGCCATCTGCGATCAAGAGGCACACTTAGTTTTGTCATGCCATGGCGCTCACGCCATGGTTAAACACGTAGCCCATGGCCCGACAGACCGACAAGTAGATTTTAGTAATCGATCACCAGACTGACTGAATGACTGACCTTAGCTATCGGTAAACAGACTGAGTGACTGGTAGACAGACTTCATTCATCGGGCACCAAACTGACTGACTGACTAAAGAAAAATTCAGTCACACCACTGCAACGGACAGACAGACGCGTACACGAACACATGCACGTGAGTTGAAGCAATGCACTTCTGCGATGTCCGCTCTTTGCTCCTGCGCGTCACTAATACAATGAGTACTAGATCAGCACAGCTAAAACATTAATGCGTCACATGTTACGCTCGTAGAAGCGGTAACTATCCCTATGCGCTTCGTTCTTCTTAGCGCATTCACTCGGCAACGGGTGACGTGGAGGAACGTACAAAGAGACGCCACTACTCTAAAGCCTCTTCCTCGACAGTGGAGGCGGACTGATCACTCACGCGAGGTACACCTGCTGCGCCTCTTGTCGCGACCGGCGGGGCTTCTCCGTAGCCGCTAGGTCGAGCTCCCGTAGCGTGCGCCGTAGCTCTTCCTCGCGCTGCTGCCGCTGCTTGCGGCGTAGCCACGCCTCGAAAGCGCCCGAGGACGCGGCGCGACGCCCATGTGTGTCCGTGGCACGCGACGATTCGCTCTGCGACGAATCATCCTGCAGTTCGGTGGGAAAGAAGCAGTGGTGTAGCCAGAATTTGTTTTTTTTTTTTTTTGGTAAAGAGGCACGCACTTGACCGGGGAGGGGGAAGGGGAGGCGGGAGGGGGTGGGCAGCACAGAAACTAGCAGAGAAATTTGGGAGATATCGAGCCACGTGCCCGGTGCGCCATCCCAATGGCTACGCCACTGAAGAGAAGCCAAAGGGACACAAGTCCCTGAACAAGTTCAAGACAATGCGTCGGACGACGTGAGCAGTCGCATGAGCCCTGCCGCACATAGTGGGACACCTCCAGCGAAACCTTCAGTGCAACCAAACTGCGTGCGCATCTTTGGCATCCAGTCGTCGAAGACACTGACGCAATACGCTCTATGTGGCCGCTGGTTCGCGCTTGTGTATCCGGTTAACGATCTCTCTTGCTGACGTGTTTTTATACATGAATTCCCGCTGAACAGTTTTGAATCCGACTTAAGACCAGCGCTCGTGATGAATGCATTAAGGACCGCACATGCTAGAAACCTCGAAAAATTGTTCGTATGACATTGGTCAATATAAGTAAAGCTAATCGAAGTCATGAGGATAATCCTTTGAAGCATTGTTAGATATTTTAATACGCACTATCACAATTTGTCCTATACATACCCCTCAAAATTATTTGAGCTATGTTGAGATCATAAGTCGTTACATTACCATACGGACTGTATCGACATGCAGCATTAAAGCTACACTGCATGTTTATAAAAGCAATGCTGACAGAGGTATTGAACACTGCCAGAAAAAGTTAGCCGTAGACATTTCATTGAAATAAGCTGATTTATATTGAGAATTAGTTGCTTTACACTGCAGTGACACTCCAATTTATGCACTGAGAATGCCGAAGGTATGGTTTTGAACAGGCAGCACACTTCAGTCATCGGCAAGCCACGTAGACACTCAGTTTATTCACGGAACCTGGTTATTAATAACTGCTCCTGATGGAACCAAAGTGAGGTCCACCTCAAGGCCTCATGGCAGCACCGTATTCATAAATCATGAAAGACTGTTAATCACTAATTACAAAGCTGATTTCGCCAGTGCGTGATAACAAAACAAGCACCACTTCGCGCAAAACCCATAGCCAACGTCGTTCACGGGTACCCCATGCACAAAACCCACAGTAAATCTCTCTGCTTCACAGACTAAGTAATATCGCGGCATGAGCTATGGAGTTATAGTGGCTAGAGCTATCACCTGAGGAAACAGTCATACTGTAAATTGATAAAGAAAGGAAATCCACCGCAGTGGTAAATTAGAAATGGACTGTGACCAACACAACCAAGAGTGCGTCGATGCTCTCTCTCTCTCTCTCTCTCTCTCGAAGTAATTGTGTGATTATAGTAAATACCCCCTGTCGTAACGTGTTGCAGACTACTCACATATCTACTGGACACGCTGTCGGTTCGCGTCAAGCTTTCTTCTCTTCGTTTCTTAGCCAGCCATGCCCGAAAAGCTCGCTCCGCCTCCAGGGCGCGCTCCCGTCGTTCGCTCTCCTCGCGTGCTTGACGTTGCAGTTGCAGCTCTCTCTCGCGCCGCTTCTTGCGCATCAGCTCCTCCTTGAGCTCCCGAGGCAGCGCGTACGTCGATGTCGAGCCGCTCACGACGGCAGTGGACGCCATGTTGCTCGCCATCTTAGTCTCGCCTGCAGACGACGCTCGATTGTGTCTCCCCAACGGTGACTGCCGCTGAACCTGCGCACAATTGGGAGAATGCCCCCTTTTAACTTAAACTTTACAGAAACGTTAAGCAGGCTTTCTGACATAACTTCCCCTCCCGGAGCTGAAATGCTATGCCACTGTACCGGCACACATCACGGGCGGTACTCTCTGACAATCACTTTCGCAATACTCGGCACTGGACGCGTCGAAGTATACGGCCGACAGCGCTCTTAGCATTGCGCAAATATGACGAGCTTGCCACCGCGCAAGAAACACTGTCTGCCGTATTCGCGGACGCGTCCTGTGTCGAGTAAGCTGAAATCTCGAGGAAGTGAAACTGTCTCCAAAAGTGATCAGCCCAGAATACCGCCCGAGGGGTTGTTTATTTAAATGGTCGTTCTCAACGTAACCGGGGAAGTTATGCAAGCTTCCTAACGGGTGACGTTCCACCATGCGAATTTACTACTTGTCGATAGGGTCACCGTCCACAAGTAATGTCAAAAATATAGTTTTGGCTAATAACTGTTGGATAAATTCTGGATATGTATTCTTTGTCACATGAGAATGACATGTGACATGCAGCTAGAAAGAGCTAGAAAGCGCCTCTTCCTTTTTAACGCGAAGCTTTCTTTGCGAACGCCCCCTGTGCCTCTCTTGCTGACGGCAGCTGCCGCCTACTGCAGCTACTGCCCGTACGTTCTCGCCGAATAGCACACATTCGGATGGATGGATGGAGGGATGCTATGAGCGTCCCCTTTAGAACGGAGTGGGGGGTTGCCCCACCAAGCTCTTGTTATTTTAATGCCTACGGTCCTACCTATGTTAAAAATCAGAAAACAAAAAAGACATCCCCACGAAGAATCCCCATCACCAAATTTTCTGAACCCCTATTGGGAACTTTGTTTTTGTACGTCTCCGTCGTTTTTCCGCTTGCCTACTCTTCTTCCGCCAATCTTCCAACCGCCTCTTACTAATCTCTATAGCGGACATGTTTACTTTTCCCCTGCTCTCGCTGAACCCAAGGGCTTCAAGGAGACCAGTGGTGCCTAAATCGACCGCTGGGCAGATGTGTTCACATTCTAATAAAATATGCTCCATCGTTTTTCTAGATTTACCGCAGCAAGTACATGCTTATTCCTCCTTGTTGTATCTCAATTTATAAGTGCGTGTTCTAAGGCATCGATCTCGTTTTGAGAAGTAATGAGTTTCCCTTTGAGTTATCGTAAATTGTTTCTTTGCTGATTTCGTTTTTTCCTCCTAAGTGGTTACTCATAGCAGGTTTCTTTTTCAATGCCGCCACCCGTGAGATTATCTCAGCCTCTCTGACTTTCTGCTTGACGTTCTTTGTTGCCATGTTACTCCCCATACAGATCGCATACTTGCTGGTAAGCTTTCCTCCACTGTAAATCAATATTTTTTCCCTGTACAAATATCTGAATAATCTACCAACCACTTTCTTCCACATTCCTCAGTCGTTCTTTATAATCAATTTTACTCTGAGCTTCCCTCACTTCAAAACTTGTTCAGCCCATATCAACCTGCGCAGCTTCATTTGTAGTCTTCCCGTGAGTGCCCAATGCGAGGCATCCCACTGAACTTTGGTTGCCACCGAGTCCTAATTGCACCTCCGACTTCGATCGGCTGCTAAACGGCGGCGCCATCTATAAGCGATATCTCACACCACTGCGCCCGTAGCAGTGGGAGGTAGAGGAGGAAAGCCGGCCTGCGCATGCGGGTCGCTGGCCGCTGGTGCACAGGGTTGAGGGCACCGCAACGCGGACAGCCATAGAAGGCATTGGGAGAGCCGCGATGAGATAAGAGAGAGGGAAGCGAGCGATGGCCTCACGTTGCGCATGTATCGGGTCTCCTGGCAACCGCGTGGACGGTCGCATTTGCGCCTCCATGGGGAGGTCGGGTACCCTAAACAAATGGAGTAGGAAGCCAGCTTGCCTCTTTCAAGCCTTATAACACTGGTTGCGTTAAAAGGCGCATTTCATTCTTCACCAACATGCCAACTAAACCAAACCTCACAGAGTAACAGAAAGTGAAACAAGAAAAGCGTCGCGCCCAGCAAGCATGACTGGGATATGCGGTGAAACGTGCTGCAATACGTGAGCACCTGCTCTAATTTAAGCGTAGGCATGCAGCCAAGCTCACAGAATTGGCACTTGAGGAAGATTAACGGGAAGTGCACTTCTTAGTCACTTACAGAAAGGTTCGCTGTATATAGATTTGACAGGGCACGTTGGATATGTTGCATTTTTTGTTGTAATATTGAGACCATCCAAGTGAGCAACTGATGTTCAAGTTTCGACGTGAATTACAGCTGCGCATAGCAGAGCGTTTACGTATTAATGCCGCATCATGCTCTTTCTTTTAGGTCGTGATTGTACAGATGGCACAGAAAAGTGAGGGGTGTACAGTGTTGCGCTATTAGAAGCATTTAAGGATGACGCAAAAGTTGTTGGGTGAACTATCAGGCTTACGGACTGTGGGAGCCTTAGTGATCCTTGATATAAATGTTTCGAAACCTGTGGAATGCTATATATGCTATATATAGCATGACTGTGGCAGCCACCTAGGTGGCTGCCACAGTCGCCTATTGTTGGCTGTATGGGCTGCGAGCAATTGAAATTATTGTCCTGTTCTACTGTACTTCGTTCATTTTCAGTGAAAAAAAATTTAAATTGTGGGGTTTTACGTGCCAAAACCACTTTCTGATTATGAGGCACGCCGTAGTGGAGGACTCCGGAAATTTAGACCACCTGGGGTTCTTTAACGTGCACCTAAATATAAGTACACGGGTGTTTTCGCATTTCGCCCCCATCGAAATGCGGCCGCCGTGGCCGGGATTCAATCCCGCGACCTTGTGCTCAGCAGCCTAACACCATAGCCACTGAGCAATTTTCAGTGAAGTCTGTGCGCCATGTCAGAGCAAATCCTTCCTTAATAGTATTAAGTTAGGCACGAATCTATTCAAATAGCTCCCAAGGCACCGCCGATGCTCGGTAGCGCACATACTATTGAACAAGCGCTCACAGCAGTTGAAAGCGGTTGACGATTAGGAACAGTCTTGGGACCATCCATCAATGCTCTCACGCGCCGGAGCTATACCACGACCGCCCGCTTCAGAGCTTGCAACGAACCGAGCAAACCAGTAGAATTTTTTTTCAGCAGGCAGTAAACACAGAGGACTGCCCTTTCCCATTGTCTTCTGTTCCTTTTCTCAAACACCTTTTTTCATATAGAAAGGCCATATGACAAGAGGTTACGTGCAGGAAGCAGTTACGTCATTGAGTAAGCGCCTTCCTTTAGGTACAATCCGCCCCGATTTTCTTGGACATGGGTGCCAAAGTAAATAAACTTGTGCTCTGCTAGAACATAGCGATTCCAATTTAAGAGATCACTGTGTAGTTCGCAAAAACCGCTGCAAGTTGTTGTCGTCGTCGACGTCGTCTTGGAGGGGGGCGAGGTGGGGCGGGGGGGGGGGGGGAAGTCTATGCTCTTTGGCTTCACGGTATTTCAGGCTTTCGCAAATTCCTCGTCTTTTAAACTTTTGTGGCCGACTGCACGCACTTACCTGCTTCGGAGTGCTGCCGCGAGTCGGAAATAGTTGCGGCGGTCCGTGCTCGGCAGACTTTGCCGTCGGCTTTCCCGACGGCTCGCTCCGAGCACTCCGTGCTGAAAACTGCAGCGACGTCTGGCGCGTGGCCCTGCTCCAGGAACTCCTCGCACGCTGGTGAGGTCCGTTCGGAACAGAGCCCGGGCCACCCTGACTCGCCGTGATTGGCGTCAGAGTTCCGCGAACTGCTCCTCTGCCGATGCGACCAGCGGTTACCACCGATCTCGGTCGCGGCAAAGCACCGTTGATGGCAGTCAGCGTGGCTGGGCTGGTGGATGGCCTGTCCGCAGCGACAGGCCACAGGTTTCGCGACAGGCGACTCCTTCCGTAGCGGTCCAACGGCGGCAGCTTGCTGTCCGACGGGAATGTGAGATGAAGGACAGGCTCGTTAGTAGAAAACGGTGAAAGGTTGAGCAAATGCTCGTCTCACACTCTTAGAAAAGGGGTAATAAAAACGTAGTGACGTATGTAGTTACTTATATTCACCTAATTACTAAGGCGCTAAAAACGCGCGGCGTGCGACAAAGGTGCTCCTGATAATTCTTCCCCTCATCTACTACACGGCTTTAAGCGCGTCGATCGCTGTGTTCCGTATATATATGCCGGTCACAGCACTGTCCCTATTGGCACGGTTCCTTCGCGGAGGGATCATGGATTAGTACTCGTACTTGTGAAAGACGACGTCCACCATGCCTAAAGTACTATGACGTCACGCGGCGCCGGCCGGGGCGACTGTGTCAACCGGCTGCACTCGTTCTACGTTGGCTGAAACTTGATAAGATGGGAAACGTAAAAAAATAATTCACATCACAAGCTTGATGTGGGCGAGTTGGTTGAAGAAAACAAATCAGCGCTACAAAGACGCGTAGTAAGAGAAGAACGTGTACGACATGTAGAGACATTAGCTGCCCGTCAGTGGCACTTACCGAAAAAGAGATTGCTTCTCTGATGCGATAGAGAAGTCGTGAAGTCACTGTTGTGCTTTTCAAAGTTTCTATCTATATAAATCCTGTTTCTTCAAATAAACGTTTAGTTGGAAGTTAGCGCCTGTCCGTCATACATGTTCTTCTCTTAGTCCGCGTCTTTGTAGCGCTCATTTATTTCCTTCAAGTAATTCTCATCATTAAATTATGGGGTTTTACGTGCCAAAACCACTTTCTGATTATGAGGCACGCTGTAGTGGAGGACTCCGGAAATTTCGACCACCTGGAGTTCTTTAACGTGCACCTAAATCTAAGCACACGGGTGTTTTCGCATTTCGCCACCATCGAAATGCGGCCGCCGTGGCCGGGATTCGATCCCGCAACCTCGTGCTCAGCAGCCCAACATAATTCTCATCATAAAATGGTGTTACTGAAAAGTTGGACATGCGCCGCAATGCAATGCAAATTTACTGCAATCGTATACGATGCTTAATAGTTGCTGTTGAGTATAACGACGCTGCGTTTTCGTGTATTGGTTTTTCTGAAATTTGCGGTGTCCACACGCAGCGTTACATATCACAGGGTGCGCATATAACAGCTGGTGTCGTATCTTGTGTCGATATGGATCTCAAAGACGACGTTTTTAAGAGCACGGCTATTTGCACGCCACCATGCAAAATAATTAGTGTTCAAAGGCTGGGCTCGTCAAAGTGTATGTAGATATTGTTTGCCTGTAGAAAGGTACTAGAAAGCTACCCAGTCATATAAAGGCTAGGCTTGTGCGCTATTCTGTTCGGCCTTTCGTGCCAAGGCCCTTACAATGCTGTAAATGTCTTAAGATTGGTCATCTTTAGGGCTTTTGCACCAGAGATCTGGTCAGTGCCAAATGCGGTGGGAATCACCATGTAGATTCCTGTGAAAGTCAGGCATATCGGTGCCCTAACTGTAATGGTGAACATTTGGCAACAGACAAAGGATGACCCTCATTGAACGATCAACTAAAGGCGCTAAAAGAGACAGGCAGAAAGAAGGCAGCAGGAGATGAAAACACGCATCGCGTAGTGCTTGTCCAGCAACTCGAAATGCCTCGACTAAGCAAAAAACAGTGCGCTCCAAGAACGACAAAGACACAACTCATCGAAAAGAAAGGGGACGGGTATTCTACCTCTCAGAGACATCGGGGCCAGCGCTGCCATTGAAATCGTCAGAACAAGCCTATAAAAAGACTGCGACCACAGTGGAGAACATTGCAAACACAGCACGTAAACCAGCCAACGATGATGTGCAACTAGTCAACCATCTGAATATGCTTCTCAACATAATCAGAACTCTCATCGCCGTTCGTCAGACACCAGCAGCAACAGCAGCAGAGCTACATTTAGACGCCCTCGTTCCAGTCCTCGACGGTCTTCACCAGAATTTTCACCGGAAATAGTTTTAGCAGTTGTCAGCAGCCTCGCCCTTTTGTGGTGCAATGGAATGTGAGGTCGCTGCGACCGCGGCACGCTGATCTTGTCGTACGACTCATCGCTATGAAGAATCCACCAGATGTGATAACGCTTCGGGAAACTACTGTGAGGAAAGACGAATATCGACTGCCAGGCTTCGTCGGTGTGTACAGTAACACTCGATGCGCGGGACCAGCCTGTGGCTCTTTTCAGTGTGTGGAAGCAGCGCATTCGTGCAATGCTTCCAAAGCATCAATATGCATACGCGCTGACTTGGATTTCACGGTTCTTGACACAGATGACATCGGTGATGATGAGTTTGAGTATACAGGTGTTACGGTGAATCTCAAGTGTGTCACTACGACGGTGACAAGCGTATATACAAGCGGCCTACGCGTACTTCGGATACCTCACTACTTGAGTGCTTAGTGTATCGGTGTAGTGCATCGTTTGTGTTGTGCGGATATTTTAATGCCCACCTTCCGCGATGGTGTTCCCGTCCCCAAGACAATCATGGGGCAGAGATTAATTTTAGAACGACAGAAAGCTGAGCTAGTTGATAAGGATTCATTATGCAAAAAGAGGTGAGGCGTGCAGACAGGACACAAGAGTAGAGAGGTGTTCGTGTTGTCCACTTCTCTACTCTTGTGTCCTGTCTGCACGCCTGATCTCTTTTTGCATAGAGATTAATTAACTAATCTTCAAGAATGATCTGCAAATACTGAATGACGGTTCACCTACATTAGGTAGAGGAAAGGAGAATTCCACTATATATACCTGGCGATATCAACGATAGATTTGTGCTTAACCTTGGGTGCTAACCTTGGGTGCTTAATCGTGTGTTTAACCAAGCTGACCCTTGGGGCTCAGATCAGCTACCCATTTGTGCAACACCAAAACATACTGCGAACCGCCAGACTGCCGTGTATAGAGGAACAAACTGCGACAAGTTCCGCGAGCTGATCTCAGAGGCACCGTCTCAAGACAGTCTGTTCAAACTGATTAGTGAGTGTTTGCGACAAGCTACAGTACGACGACGACAGACTATCAGCAAACCAATTCCCGATCTTATACTTTTGCGGCTTCGCGCATGTCTACACCACGCTTATAGGCGGACACAGTGCTCCATATACGGCGTACCGACTGGACCATGTACAACCGCATTGATGCAGCCATACGGCAGCACACAAAACAGCTTCGTCGCAAGAGCTTGGCAGCCTTACGTAGTTCGCTGCATACTGGAAGTGATTTTGGAAATGTACGGCGCATACTCAGGGCTCTCCGCACTCCCGAAATCTGCAAGAATCCTATGGCTGCTTTGTGCATAGCGGCTGGCCCGTCACCAAAGACTCAAGCGGAGGCATTTGCAGGCCTTTTCGTCTCTCCTATGACTAGTAACACCACAAATGGCGCATTTCCTTCATTGACAAGTCAGAGTACTATAACTGGTTCCTACGGTTCAGCCTGCCAGATGGACGAGGCAGATTTCACTTTTAGGGAGCTGCGACACGTGCTCAGCCTCTCCAAACGCTGCACTGACCCCAGTGAAGACGGTGTGACGTATCAAGCATTGCGGAACGTTGATAAGAGTTTTCATGACCGAAAATTGGACGAGTATAATAAAGTATGGAGAACCTGTGTAATTCCTGCTGAATGGAAGTCGTCCGCGGTAATACCAATTTTAAAGCCCGTATGCCTTGCAAGACACCTAAAGTCCTACAGCCAAATATCCCTAACGTCAAATGTCATCAAGTTACTGGAGCGAATGGTCCTGTTTCGCTTAGATGTCAAGCTAGAGAAACTAAATTTTCTCCCTGATGTCATGAGTGGCCTTCGTTCCCGCCATTCAGCTCTGAACAGCATTTCAGACTTGGTTCCGCGCTTGAACTTGCTAGAGAAAACAAGCACTCCGCCTACATGATCTTCCTGGACATGCAGCAAACTTTCGACTTGGTTCCACATAAGGCGATTATTTTCGCTCTTGCAACAGCCGGAAGTTCGGGTCGTCTGCTCCGCTTTGTGCACAATTTTCTATCGGAGCGCCGGATGAAAGTGCGTGTCGGAGGAATGACAAGTGAATCACGCGCTATTAAATGCGGTGTCCCACAGGTCAGCGTTTTATGGCCGCCTCTGTTTAACACCTACTCGCCGTGCTTCCAAGTCACTAGCCTCGGGACAGTGACTACCCTGTGGGCACAGCTATCTATGCAAATGACATTGTTCTGTGGATAAGCGGCCCTTCGCGCCTTGGTTCGCGGCTCCGTGCAAGTTGGAAAAGAGCTCTAAACGCGACTTCCGAATACTTAGGTGAAGTTGGCCTGCGTATACCACCTGCTAAGCCGGCTGCGATAGCATATCATCCTAAACAACACGCTGGTCGAACAATGAGTCGACTGTACCTTGACGAGACGTCGGTAAGCTGAATGCAACAACACTGTTATTTTGGATTAATTGTGGATGATCGCATCTCTTGGCGTCCAGCCGTTATATTTGTACGACGCAAATCGCAATTTCTCCTCAAGTATGTGGCCACCTTGATTGCTAAAGGAGCCGGCTGCGACCGAACAATGGCTTTGCAGGTGTATCAATCATCTGTACTGTCAGGTATGATATATGCGTTACCAGTCTGTAATGTGCCATCTAGTTTGATGGTCCAACTGGAACGAGATCATCACGTTACCCTTCGACTAATGCTTGGGTTACCTCGTGAGGCGCAATCTGTTGCATTACTCACTGAAGCGCATCAGTTACGCTTGAGGCTGCAAGCAGACCAGAGAGTTCTATATCAGAGTGGGCGTCTACATTGCCATCAAATAGTCAATCGCTCCTTGATCGATGGATTCACCGCCAGTTTTCTCGCATGGAAAAAATGGCAGCATTCTGTATGAACATTGCTGGCAATTCTGACAATGCTGCTTCAGTTACGCATCCGCCTACGAAAGATATCGCTAAACACGTATTCCCCATTTATCTCACAATCCCTGACATACACAAAACGTGTATCTGCCCCTAACACGGCATGGACGTTGTCTGGGGATGTAAACTGGATCAATACCGGAGACAGTCCAATCTAACGTGGTGACTTGGTGGCCCTGTCCTGATATCACTATCGGTGCACGATGGGTATCCTTCCCAACGGTATTTTTCGGTCCTCGCAAGGATTTGCGTGTTGTTAATCCTGGAAGTTATGCAACGTCACCGCACCCACACGCCTTATAGCATTAGCCAACTGAGTAAACTATACCGCAACAGCACCTCTTACAACAGCGACGAGCAAAGAGGACACAGAACCCGTACTGACAACAAGCTACAGCAATTATTTGCCCGATCTCCAGCAGCACATCTCAGCAGGTCTACCGAACTGCAATTTTTCTTTCTCTGACAGTCATCCTCCGATGGTTTCTGCCCTATTTTTTGCATATTCCCGAGTCCAGAAGCATTGCCGGCTCACCTTCTCGCCGCCGTGTGGGCTGGAGGCATCACCGTTCCTCGCTGAAGACTGTGACGTCACCTCCGGCTCTGTGATGCTCCTCACTGGAGACTGTGAGGTCACCTCCGGCTCTGTGACGCTCGTCGGAGCGCCGCTAGCCGCGGCTTCCTCGTCAACAGAATCGTCTCCATTTGCGCCGAGGTCGAAGTTCACCCGCCCTTCTTCCTGCCCGGTGCTGCTGGCTGCCTCTTCCAAGCTGCTGTCCCGAGAGTTTGCTGGCTTCTGTGCTGGCCGGTCGTCCGGAGGATCGCTGGATGCCGACGCAGTGCTGCCGGCATCTGGCGAGCGCCTGTCGTCTTCGGGGTCCACGGCGCCGCTCGCTTCCTGCACGGACGCCTCCTGGTTGTCGTCCTTGCCTTCCGACGACAGATCGGAAATGTCCTCGCTGACTGACGGGTTGTCGTCCGACTCGAAACTGTCCTGCGAAAAGAGTACATTTCTGAGCGTCGACTTCTTTGTGACGATTCGATCCTTCAGCGGGGTCAACGCATTATCGTGGTCACGCTTACATGGAACTCTATGTAGCTGCATACTGTGCAATGATTTCTGTCTGTTCCCTTTCTTACCTTGTGTCCAAAACTTGCAGTGCAGTCTTTACTAATGCATCCCGATTGCCCTAATTTCATGAATGAATAGGAGGAAAGATCATGCGGTTAGGGGGATGCGAAGGGGTGCTAGGGGAAATATAGGTGACTTGTTCAGGAGTACGTGGAGAAATGCAGTTAAGCACGCTCGGTGGGGATCTGCGGCGCCAGCTCTGTTCCCCTTGCGTCAGCGCGCGATCGAGTCACTGCGCGTCACCCTTCCCGGATGTGTCGCATGAATGTCCGGGGTTCTTTCTAAGTGCCACAAACTCTCATCGCAATTCCAGCCGATCTCAAGCAAAATAACACTGTCTGTGACAACAATTATTGATGGTTTCTACCCGAATTTGTTGTGACGCAGTGTTTCTGGATGTTTTCAATGTTCGAATGGGATCGAAAACATTATAATAAAGCTGGTTTCGTCCCACAGAGCAACACTAAACTATTGTTGAAACTACAGTCGGGACCTGTAAATGTCACAAATACGCCGAGCTCCCGAACTCGTCAGGCCGAACCAGTCAGGTACTGCAACGAAGTTTCCAAATAATGCATCAAGCCTGCTTCAAATATACATGTGAACAGCACGATTTGGGAGCATTCATATGATTTTCGTTTTCATGCTCGTGTTATAGCGAGATAGAGAACCTCATCGAGCTGCTTCGATTAGCAGCCGCGTTTTCCACCTTCTTCATTAATGCCCTATTAAGAACGTGAAACAGATTCTTGTACTTTGGCTCCCTCGCCAAGTGCAAGTAGTGGTAAGGTTTATCGGTGAGTTTAAAGCCCTAAAGCAACACAAACGCTGCCAGGGATTCCACTGTGTAATAAGTTTGAGCAGCTGAATTTATTTACCTTTTATTCAAAAGGTCGATAAGCCATCTCCTACTTTGGAATTTGGGCCGGCAGTCGAACAGTTAACCACATCTCGCTCTGAGTGGCGGAATGTCATTGCCACTAAGTCATCTCGGCGAGTCATCGCATAAGTGCTCAGCTCAACTTTAACTCTTCACAGCGTGTGTCGGACGTAAAGATAATTAAGCTTTCTGTCGCTCAAGACGACGTGAGCAAAACGATGAGCAAGAAAAGGCAACAAGGAATGGTTAGCGAAATTAAATCCTTCGCAGCACACCCATGTGTTGCACGTCAAGCGGTATCCGTTGTTAACTCCATGCTGCTTGGCTGACATCTTTTACAGCGAGCATATCTTAATCTGCCACGCTCGAGGCAAATCTTGTCCGTTGCCCCTATACCGTCTCAACGGAACACTCCATACACCGACCTTCGAGCGAAGCGTCAGCTACTTGGTTCCGCGCCGCGTAGCAACTACACTGTTCTCACAATCGTCTTCATCATAATCAGTCTAACTTAAGTTTACTGCAGGACGAAGTCATGGGAGGACCTGCTGTATCGTATGTGCTCCAACCCACTTGGTTCTTCTGTAACAAGTAAGTATACGCTGCTATAACGCGCGTTAAATGCGTAACATGGTCTTTCGTCAACTACTACAAGGGACATATGTCGGCCGTGTTTGTTCGGTCGTCGCACAGCGCCAACTCGCCGATATGACGCTGCGCTTCAACTCTCCGATATAACGCTGCGCTGTCCACACATAGGGAACTGCGTTCGATGTGAATAGGTTCGAGTGCACTTCCCTGTCACCCAGCAATCTGTTGTTGTTGTCCTTTCCTGTATCACAAAGCGACGTGCTATTATTTGTGGTTTGCGTACTCATCTGAATTTCCCTTTCCATGTGCAAACGTTTGCTGTACAGTGAGCTGATAAAACGTTCCCTTTAGTGTCGCCCATTTAACATACTACTAGCCAATTTAAATATTTATATATAGCAACACCTGTTGTCCCTATGCTCCTGGTTCAGTTGTGTTTTGCTGATGTCCTGTACTTTCTGCGCACGCTGTTTGCCAACGTTCCAGGTCAGAATATGCAAACGCTGTGAGGCCTGATAGATTAGTTTTTTTGTACCCGCCCAGGGTCCCTGAACCAAAAAAAGATTGATTGATTGATTGATTGATTGATTGATTGATTGATTGATTGATTGATTGATTGATTGATTGATTGATTGATTGATTGATTGATTGATTGATTGATTGATTGATTGATTGATTGATCCAAGCAGTAATGTTAAAAAAGCTTACAACGTCATCACCGGAGTCATTCGCATGTGCCATTCTCTGCTCGAAGTCGTCGTCAACATCGTCGTCGTCAGCGCCCTCTGGTCCACCAGCCGTCATCATTACTGTAGAAGAAGGCTCGTCTGGTTCCTCGCTCGTCAGACTGCTCCTTCGTTCCACGGCGGCCGTCACGAGCCTCCGGACTGCGCCGGAGCGCGCCAGCGCGTCCTCGGCCTTCGGAGCCGCCTCCTCTTCGTCTTCCTCCCCGTCGTCGTCCGCGTTGTCGTCCTCATCCTCCTCGCCGTTCTCCTCCCCTCCGTCGGGCGTGAAGAAGAGCACGGCCCGGATGGGATCCCGGAACTGAACCCGGCGTTGGCGACTCGATTCCAGGGGCGTGATGTCGGCCCGTAGCCGGGCGTTGGCCTCGCGGACCTTGCGCGCGATCTCGTACGCGTCGGCCAAACCTGCGATTCAGCGCCATAGGTTTGGTGCGATCGCTCAGGAAAACACTTACTGGTACTCACCCTGATTTCATAGCTGTATAAGCATAGTTGACGAAGATTGTGAGTGGACATGAGTATATATAGAAACGGGAGTGCCGGTGCATCCCCATATATGCGAGACGTCAGGCGTGTGAGACTCCTAGCGTCCGCTCGTGGTGGTCGTCCACTCGCCTAAGTACACTGTCTATCTTGGAGCTGCTTAAGTGAAGGACCATCGGTGTCCGAAAAATTGAAGCTCATCGAAAAACATCGTTGTCAAATTGTATTTAACTGATATGTGAAAATGACCATTTGGGAACATCTTTGGGGAATTTCAGCTATGTGGTAAAAAAAACTATGTTCCTGTACAGCTAATATGAAAGGGTGACCCACTGAAGTAATAAGCCACGCAGGAAGCAGCCCCTTTATTACCACAGTACTTAAGTTTACAGAATATGTTCTCGAATAGGCCGTTCTTCTCATATATCAATCAAATACTGATCGGTAACTAAGTTTTTTGTAGACAACATTCGTTTAACTCCGATGCCGATTCAATTACTCAGCGCTGAGCAACCAACCAGCGAGAGATGCCGCGAGGCGTTTCACGCACATTATGCCCCTTATGTGTGACCTAAAGTGAGTGGACGCGACCATCAAAGTTTGTGACTGTCGCTGAGTGTGAGCCAACTCAGATGGGAGCCACTGGAAGATACAGAGGCGAATCCACCGGCAATTACAGAGAATCCAAAGACCGTAGCACTAAAGACCGAGCCCAGTTACCAAATAAATGAAAATTAAATTAATCGTAGCCGCGCATGGAGATATAAAAATGGGATGGACTTCCGTCGCTTCTTCGCGCTGTTCCAGTTAAACAGGGTTGAACCAGGACAGTGCGCACCGCGCTCTCACGACGTAAAAGTGAGCTCGTGAAACACTGTCAATTTGCCCCCTCCCCCCCTTATTATCAAGCGATGAGCTGCCTACCACTGTCATCGTAGTAGTCGTCGTCATCGTCCGAGCTGACGTCATCTCCGATCACGTCGGGCACTGCCGGTCGCAGCCGCCAGGGGTCCGACAGCATGACCACGGCGCGGCGCCGGCGTGGCACCACACCGGCCGACGAGCATCACTGCGTGCGAAAAAATATGAGGGCGTTGTTTCGCGTGTTAGGCAGCACCGGCGAATTTAGCTGGTTTTATGCAAGAAGTCGGGACAGGGACAGAAGGCAGGACAACACACACAAGCGCTTTACCTTCCTTCCTGCCCTCTGTCCCTGTCTGAATTTCTTTGCTGTTGTTCTCTATCTCTATTTTTTTTTTCATTTATAGTTTGGTATCAGGTTGCACCAATAAGCCTAAAGCGCTACCCTAGCTTCCAATGTTGATTCGACGTAAACTGAAGCGTTGTATACATCTGCAAATCGCTCGAAACTTAGGAAGAACGCGCAGACGCTTCTAAGGCCCGCAAAATATATAGTTCGTTAATAAAAATGTTCAGTTATTAACACATACTATCATATAACTACGTTACATTCCAGTCTGGGTGAAATGCGGCTATAAGTAGGTTCGTTTACTAGTTAGTTACCCGCCGTGGTTGCTCAGTGGCTATGGTGTTGGGCTGCTGAGCACGAGGTCGCGGTATCGAATCCCGGCCACGGCGGCCGCATATTGATGGGGGCGAAATGCGAAAATACCCGTGTACTTAGATTTAGGTGCACGTTAAAGAACCCCAGGTGGTCGAAATTTCCGGAGTCCTCCACTACGGCGTGCCCAATAATCAGAAAGTAGTTTTGGCACGTAAAAGCCCATAAATTAATTTTTAATTTAGTTAGTCAGTCAGGTAGTTAGTTAGTATTTCTGCTGTAGGGCTGGTGGAGCTAGGCAGTACAAATGGACAATACAAGATTGCCAAATGGTCATTTGAATTATGCAAGTGCAACTGCTTCAGAGTACTAAAAACAAATACTGCAATAATAACAGTCTTGCGTTTCCAATGTAACAACATACTACTTTAACTGAAAAGTGAACAGCGATACTTTAGTCATGCACATGGGCAAGTATTTCAGGAAACACTACATAGCTTGTGCACCCGTAAGCGATGAAAACATCTGTACTTTCCAGTATTTAGGGCGATAGAGAACTCCAACTGTACATTAGATAAAACATAATGCGACAGAGAAACAACGACCGCTACAAAAGGTCAACATACAACGCAGTACATCATTATACTTCAAGAGCTGGTCGATGCGCGCGCCGATGTAGACGCACAGTATTACAATCTAGCGAGCCGGAGCGAGTGTCAAAACTTCACAATGCTCTTCGCTCCCACGTGACCACCTTCTGCGTTACACGTCACGCGCATTACTCGGAAAACCCAAACAGAAACCGGCTCGTTCAGAACTTATTCAAGTAAATAACTTAGGGCAATATGAGACTTGCCACTGCTTCTTCTAGAATTTCGAGGTCGAGAACCTTCATTCGACTCAAGAAATGCAGTCATAAGTATCCTATCAGTGTTCCTTCAACCTTGAATTTCAACCAAACATAAGTAGCCGGCGAGCTCCATCGCGCGATCCGCAGCGTGCAATCTCTATTGGTTGCGCAGACGCTGCAGTCACCGCCGCCGCCACCCGCCATTGATGTCATGTCTCTATAGCTGCAAAAGTTAAGCAGCCATTACATAGACAAGCCACACTGAAGGGGAGTGACCGGGGACCGTACCTCTCAAGAAGGACGCTTTCTTCGGGGTTTCATGTTACTTAGGCTTCCCGCTCTGACGTAACTCTGGCAGCACAGCCACTTGGTCCTTGTATATGCAAGTAGGCTGCAGATTAGAGAGAAACAAAAGGAGCAATCTTCAGATTTGACGATGCTTTAGAAAACAGGGGGTTGTTTTTCCTATACACATTCCGTCTATTCACTTGCCACCGCCGTCGATGATATAATGATTTACTTATAATACAGTAGTACGGAAGACGCATAGACATAAATAAATAAAAAGACAATTCTGAGAAAGTCGCATCATCTTTTCATCATCATCGTCGCCAGTCTATAGACCGTTTCATCGGGCGAGGAGGATAGGGCGCGCGGAGAGCCTTTCCTCCTCTCTGGCTTGGGCGATCCGGCGCGGCACTGCTTGAAAGTATTGCTGTCGCGTGCTGCGGAACGATTTCGAGATGTTTTAGATCTCACTTTGTGAAATTTACGCCATTTTCGTTCATTTAAGGTCGTCAGGGAAGCCTTTCGGTGCATCAGTAACTACTGTAGGCAGAAATATTTCTTGGGGGCGTAAAATGTGACGTGCATAATCAGCTGCGGTGTTACGCACATTATCAGTCGCGGTGTGTGTATGTGTTGCGAAATATTTTGCTTATATCGGTTTTAATTCAACAAAGGAAACCGGTGTCTCTGTATTAGCAGCATGAAATGGTAAATCTGCTAACTATCTGATCGCTTGGCGTAGGGAGTAAAACATAAAGCATAAGAGCGCATGCTCGTGCACGGACAACCTAAGGCAACCACGAAACATCCAAGCGGCAGGCGCTATCAAATATTTGTGATGCACCGGCATCGTTCTCGCGCATTTCAAGTCTAGTAGGCTTCAAATTACCTTATGTCTACGCTAGCCTTCCTGCATGAGGCTGATGGCGCTGCTGAACACAGCGATCATTGCGTTTGGTGAACCAGCACGATACATATGTACGCTGTGCGCTTCGGCATTGCCTTTTTGGCCTGCATACAGCCATAATATATGACATGGATCACATAAAAAGAATGCAAGGCCTATTTTTGAGGACAAAATTTCCGTAATACGTGTGAGTGCGTCGTAGAGAACGGAACGAACACAACCGAAAAAAAATTCGGTTATCATCCTCTTTCTCTAAAAAGCAAGAGAAAACGGGCTAACGCCGCACAACGTTTATAAATATATAACCGCTGATGCCGTATGCTTGGACCATGCGCTATACAGAACAAAGATATCTGTAATCCAGCACCTACTACTGCTTAGGACGCTCGCGCAGTTCGTAAACGGTCGCTTTGCTGGACAAGCTTAAATCAGACTGTAAGGTATGCTGCTATTACTAGCCAAAACTATTTTATTCATAGGTGTAAACCTCATCCATCCAACCAAGTAGTCACGCAATGTAACCTGCAGTGAACAGTTTGAACGCTTGTCAAACAGCACAGCTCCTATCGTAGCAGAACAGTACCCACGCTGTTACGATCGTCGCCTATGTTTCATGACTCCTAAACCGCAGCTTAGAAATAGAGGATAATACTGCAATAAGGTCACATTAGTGAATAGAACATTCAGAAATACATAACTACTCTCGGAAGCTGATTGTATGCGCAGAAATATGCGCGCACACATCGGGCTGCGTATTCCGTCCACCTCAACGCCAGCAGAAATTCCGGCCATGACGCCTTTAACCACTTCAGCACGTCTCACAGAACCGTTAACCACGTAGAAGACGCACGTCATACCAAACAGACCGCACGACCGCGAAAACAAGCGCCAGAACCTACCGCCGAGCGTATACCTGCCATGCAAAAGACCGCTTTCACCCAAGCCAGTATGGCGTTGCTCATAGGCGGCGCCACTGCGTTCACAATATGGCGGCGCCTACGAAAAAACGGTCTATATATATCCACTGTTGGACGAAGACCTCTCCCAGCGATCTCCCATTGCTCCTTCCTTGCGTCACTTGACCCCGCTTTATGCCTGCAAATTTCCTCATTTCGACACCCCACCTAATTTTCTGCCGCCTTCGACTGCGCTTCGTTTCCCTTGGCAGGTACCCATTCTGTATCTCTAATGGTCCACCGGTTATCTGCCCTGCACATTATATGGCCTGTCCAGCTCCATTTATTTTTCTCTTAATGTAAACTGGAGTATCGGCTACCCCGTTTGCTATCTGAATCACACCGCTGTCTTCCGGTCTCACCACTTAGCGATCGCCAAAAGTGGAATGTTTTGGGAGGTTACGTGGCGACGATGTTTAAAAAATTAACACGCACATAAACTTCCCATCACTGACAGTTTTTCATCGCGTATTTTACAGTGCATAGGCAAGACTCACGTCGACCACACTTTTAAACACAGCGCCTAATGTACGTTACGTCACTGGAAGGGGAAATCAAGACGGCATTAAGAAGTTGGTGACCCATGGAGTGAACGTAAGTCTCGCTGCAGGTTTGCGAGCAACGCACTTTTAGCGTTTTGCCTTCCAGTGACATAAGTTCGTTCACTGTGCTTATCCTGGCTGCATTTACGTTCGAGATGTGTTGTTGAGCAGTAATACCTGGTATAAATAAGCTACAAAGCGGCTTGCGTGCGTCAAGCAGCCGCTGCATACATATAATATATATATAATACATGGGTTGCCATTTCAGATATTTTGTAATTTTATGTGAAAAGCAGTTCCGTTTCAGCACGGGCAATATATTTGCAAACATTTTTTTTTTTTCATATAGAGCTATAACCTGAGCAGAACACACGGTTACGAACGATGATCTCAATGGGCATTTCCTATGCAGCTAGCTGAATAATTGAGGGTAAAGCTATACAAGGAAAACCTCGCGTGTGAAATTCCGGAAGACAGAGCGGCCGGAACTCTTCGGAAGACTTTAGCCGCAGGTGTAGTAATGTGAACAAAGTGCGGAATCAGTCGACGACACTGCTACGCCGCTGGTGTCGTGAAAGGATTCCATGTTTCGAAACAACAACAACAACAACAACAATTCGAATTGCGGGGCTAGCGCGTACTTCCGGAAGAACGCAGGCATACCCTTCGGCTGACACTCGACGAAATCCCCCAGAAGCACCAGCTGGGGAAAACTTACATGGGTATAAAAAATGTGAAACCCAGGTAAAAGTAAGGCCAGTTTCGTCATGCTGGGGGAATTCCGTCGAAAGTGGCCAAGAGGATGCAACGTCGAAGTGATCGATTACTTTCGCATCGTTTCAGTTGTTCAGCTGGCTTTCAAGACATATTGAAGCTATAGACATTTTACTGAAACGAATGACCTCTTTATGGTGTACTCGCAATGAGCGGCTCTATTTATTGCTGTGGTTTCCTTCGGAGTGTACCACAGTTCGTATACCGCGTCAGCACAGGGTTAACTGTGTCATCGGGCGTAAGGCTTCGAATAGGTCAACTTCCGGCGTACCTCACGCCCCTTCCACAAGCATCGGAACAGGCAAGCAGAGGCCTACGTAACCGTGTATGACTCGAGCTTTAACTTGATCAATTTCTAAACAGCTCGAGGTGCTCTGTTACGAAAACAATGTTACCGTTCCTAAATATGTCGCTCGCGCAGTATACGACCCGCTCACCTTGCTTTCGCTGTGACGTAAAGTCCACCTATATATAGCTCGCCGGTCGGACGTTCTGCCGGGCGTCCGGGTTAGTTGTCCTCGCGGAGGCTGCGTCTGTGTACGCAAACCACCGCTTCCCGCGTTCGTCCCGCGTATTAGCCCGTGTATGGCACAGCGGCTCGCGATCGAAGCGTCGCAGCTGACCGCCAGCGTGACACCACACGTTCTATGCGACTATACGAATCGGTTCCCCGAGCAACGGGGCCGTGCGTTTTCGCCCGGGCCCTGGCCTCTCCCTCTCAGTTTCAATCCTCCTTTCCCTTCTGCCGTTCGTCCCCAAAGCCGCCCGTCGTCCACAACAAAAAACGCGCTACATGTCCTCCTTTTCATCACTTATTTTTCAAGTATGTTTGTTGTTGTTATTGTACTTATTGAATTTTTTCCTGCTCACAGAAGTTGCGGCAGCTTCGGCCCACTGACAAGCTGAGTCGGCACAACAGACGCAGGAGTACTTAATAGGTGTTCATTGCTTAATAGCTTTTTAAATTATGTGGGTTTATTGACGTTTCTTTTGTTTTAACATAGCCGCACGAGAGGCTATAAGAGGTGTAGAAGCGCTGGATTAACCTTGACGACTTGGGATACCTTTACATGCACGGGAAGCAGGGTATGCGCGAGCGCTTGGAATGCGGCCGGCGCGCCAGCGAGTCGAACCCACGACCTCGTGATTAGCAGCAGAACGCTATACACCAGCGAGTGATTTCAGCGGGTATGGTAAAAAAAAAAAACACTGCATAACGCCGCACAAAAAAAAAGAGGAGAACAGAGAGAAAAAGATATGAAGACGTAAAAAGAAAGAAAATGTAAATAAAAGTGGAAAATAAGGGTTCACGCGGTCGTGCAAATGCACTGGGGAAAGGTGATTCCGTACTTCGCGCAAAAACGTGAGAACAACGTCCACACTCTGAAGCGTGCGGTAATAGCGAGCACAATGAAGGCACGACTTGAGACAATGAGTCTAACTAAATGCATACATCTGCACGCGCATGACCAAATATTATCCCGTGAGATAAAACCTGAGTACTACGCCACATAATGCAGAAACCAGGCGCAATTAGGAGCCAAACGATAGCGATCGTGTTCCTGATGTCGAGTGGCAAAACGGCAATAGCGAACGTCGAAACACGTAAAAAATATTCGCGATGATTGCAATTCATAAAGGGCATATCATATATATTCATAAGTCATATCACATTCGCACTTATTAGGGCTTATCGCAATCTGAAATGGTTATAGTAAAGAGCTTGAGTGCAGCTCGTTTAGCTCTTCGTTACCTCAGGGTGATAACGCCTGCATGTGTAGCCAGTTGATGAAAGTGAAACCTTCGTGCAAGCTTACGACGCAAGGCTAAACATAACTGAGGCAACAAAAAAGAGGCAACACGAATAGCGCCGACTTGCAACTGATTTTATTCGCAGATGAAAGAGCACTCGATCATGTGGAACTATGCAATGAAAGCATCGAAATGAAAGCAGAAGCGCCGTTATCTCCACTAAATGTGACTGGCTGTCCGCAGATGACCGCGTATTTATGCAAAACACACAGGCGCTCAAGGTTCCCAGCGTTGCCCTCGTATTTACGGCAATAAATTCCGATTATACCTCTTATTACGCCTCGCCAAGAAGTCAGCAACTTGTAAAAAATAAAGGGAGAACCAACTTCATGGAATACTTGTCATCTGCTCGCTGTCACATGCATGTGCGCAATGCTCCTATGTGCTATTAAAGTGGTTACCTAATTGAAAATGAGTGAACTGTTAGTGCCGATGATGTTGAGTTCGTGTTCGCATCCTAGAGGGCAAATGTGCTTGCGGAGTGTTCTTTGTTTCGCTTGTTTATTAAATACTCAGTCAGAGAGAGTAGATTGCCTATAGAGGGCAGATAGTTTATTTATGACCTTCTTCCTGAAATACATTTTGTTACCTGTTTGAAGGTCGTAATGCAGAAATTTGCACCCGTCAATACCTGACCTCGCTAAGGGTGTACTGTTGCAAATTCCACTCTCGAAAACGACGCATCTACATGCAAAATAGCCATTTCGAGGGCTTTAAGGGCGTGAATTAGGCACGTATAAAAACACCCTTACGGGTGTAAATCGGTTTACTGTGCATGCACCGCTCGTGCTCGGGACAAAACAAAAATAAAAAAGGGAGTATCTCGCATATATACTGGAAGCACGAAGGTGCGCAAATCATATATACGTGATGTGACGTAACTTTGCATCGCCAAATTGCAGTGGTCCTATACGAAGTGTTATTCCGTAGATAAAAGCGTCGAAGATAAAAACCACCGCACTGGGCAACGCCTGGATTGAGAATTCTACGAATGCGCTACACCCCAAAACACAGTTTGAAGGCTTTTGGGGCGTACCTTTGTCCCTCAACAATAGTCGTCATCTATCTTGCCTGCCTTTCCTTTCTTTAAAGCTGCGTGCCCGGCCAACACCACCTAGATAGCACAAGGCCTTTTCACTGCGATCCATGACGTCATGTTACCTAGCCCGGCTGCCATAGAATACAATGGGGATGATCCCGAGTAGGCAACAGTGATTTTGACGTCACCGCTTTCGTCACCCCAGCCTTGTCAATGGGAATTTAGGGCCATGTTTGTGACGTCATGGATCGGAGTAAACAGGCCTTGCGTTATCTAGGTGGCATTGACCCGGCACGGCCAGGTCGCGATACGGCTTGCGCTTTATCAGCGTGCGGTATAGCATTTTTGACAGGAAAGCGGCGAGCCCAACGTGTTCAAGAAAGTAAATGCGAGCGAAGCAAATGACTAATTTGTGGCGGGACCAGAAAACGCCCCAAAGGGTGCAAAATGTTTTTCGATTGTACTTGCCTATAGCTTTCACGCACTCCCAAAGAAGTTCGCGCACTTCTGGGCGTATACTTTGTCCCACAACGACAATGTTAATTTGCTTCGCTTTCGTTAACGCTACGAGCCCGGTACTTCCATATCACGAACGGCATGCACGTTATCAGCGGGACAGAGCATTCTCGACAGGAAAGTAGCGAGCGCAGATTTTTCAAGAAAGGAAACGCCAGTAAGGCAGATGACGATTATCGTTGTGGCACAAAATAAGCCTCAAAGGAGGCAAACTTTTTTAAGAGTGCAGCGTTGCCCGCCATGCATAAAACGGAGTAAATCGCGCGTTTAGGAAAAGCGGTATAGCGGGGGCGCAAAGTTCGGTACTGCACACGCCCTGTGAAACGCCGAATAATCATACACTATTGCATGTCTAGTGCACATAGTTGTTAATTTCATTCATGTCGCTTCAAAACAAAGTTTAAGCTATTACTGTGGTTAGAAACCGTTTCAGGCGGCTTAATTCACTTGACGTTTCATAAGTTACGATATTCAAAGAAGCGTCCCATTAAAGTTCGTCGCGACACTACAAAAACTGGCCTTTAGGCCAGGTTACATAGACAGGCTCACCTTCGAACAGTGAGGGGAATTTCGTACCCCTGATGGCCTTCATGACAGACTTTAAAGCGCAACTCCGGCGTTTTTTTAACCATACGAGGATAGTGTCATCTTCAAATGGCATTGACAGTCCTGTCACCGATGTGGTGATTAAGGTTGCTGAGAAATTCATCAATAATTTTAAATAACCAATAAACGAGATACCGAAACCGAAAGGGGTAGCTTAATTGTGTGACGGCACGATGAGTCGATGACGTCGGATCCTACCCTACCGTAATGTAAACACGCAGAACGCGTGCTAAACACGCATTACACTTGGCGAAGAAGCGAAGCTAATGATATCTCCTGACGACACAGGGAGCTTTTACAGAGTTTCCGAACTAGACAGCGGCGATTTAAGCGACGATTTCAGTGCCAGTGGCGGTGTAGTATCTGACCTCACAAACACAGAGTGACCAGTAGAAAATCACGAGTCGGGAACGCAACCAATCTTTAAAACGCATTTTCAGGAAAACTAAACGACTTCCAGCCATATAGTTTCGCACAGATAACCGGAGTGCAAAAGAGAACATCTATGCAAAATTTTATTAAGATCAGTGGATATCGAAAAATCACCGGAGTTGCCCTTTAAAGCGCCCCTAGCCAGGTCTGGCCACTTTGAGCTGACAAGCGCAGAGCATACATTGCGCGATAACGATCGTGTTTGCAAAGTATTACATCGCTACGCGCCGCGGAAAGATCTGAAATTTCAAACCAAACGCCGTTTTTCCTTCTCCTCGCGGCCGCCGCGCTCCAAGCCGGACGGTGACGTAGCCGTGCCCCTGCGCCCATAGACTTTCCTATTTTTGTATGAGACTATGCCTGCGCCTACATAGTTGTGTCCGCAGTGTGACGCCGCTCGTGGTGACACGTGATTTCGAGAATTATTCAAGACAACATCTGTTATCTGTGCGATCTGTTGCTTGAATTGGCGAATTGAAGTGTAGAGAAATAACAAAACACACAAACGGAATCTCTGCGTGTTCTTTTGTTTTACTTCGCACCGAAGCAAAAGAGATGTACTTCCGCTTCGTCTGCTTGCTCCCACGGTCATGCGGTCACGTGCGCACGTATCGAAACTATGCCATTTTCTACCGTGTTCCAGCGGCGGGATCATGCTCTGCGATCCGCTTGTTCTGCCTCAGTATTCGTGTAGCACTGAATTATACCGCTAGTCATGTTTCTTTGTGCACAGAGCGCAAAATCGTGCGCTGTGTGAATTTGTCGAACATAGAGATACTTGGTCCGCGGCACGCTGGCCAATCAGGGCACGCGTTCGGTTTTCAGTCGGACATGCGGCGTTGTCGAAGCCGGTTGTTTCATGGCGCCGACGGCCGACGACGAGGCTATTGCGTGGATTCGGCGGAATTTGCGCAGTAATCTTGGAAGCGGTTGTTGGCGCCGGCAACCCGACGATGAAGCTGTTGTCTGAAATCTGCGTCGTGTTTACGCCAGTCCGTTGACATGGGCTCAGTAAAAGCCCGCGCGGAGTGGTATATAGACGCGTCGTAGTGGCGTGCACCACAACGTAGGCCCACTTCTGCAATAGGGATTTACTCTGCGCTAACCTGGATATGAAGGTGGTCTAGGAGAGCCACCTTCATCTTTTTTTAATTGTCGTTGCCTTTGAGAACGTCACCCAGTGTGTGCGCCAGCCTCTTTCCCGCCAACTGGGTCACTGGGCCGTGTTCAAATGGGTCGAGCATAGGGGCTACTGTGCTGAGGTAAAGCGAATTAAAAACCAACTGTCGAACCAACTTGGGTCGCTAGGTATGCAACGCTCGGTGTGTGGTGCTCTTCAGTGAACCCTTTTGACGCCAACTCGGGCCACTTGATATTTGCCATTTCGGGTATCTACCGTAAGTTCCAGGCAAGGTACTGCCGCCGCCTGCAAACGAACACATACCCACACGTGTCTCGTCTACTCGCAATCTCCCCAGACATGTCCGGGACGTATCTATACGTCCCGGACATGTCCCTGGTGTGCATAACACACTCGCACACATAACACACGAATGTAGCGAGCGTCCCGGCGACGCGATTTCGCCACGAGTCACAGCACACACACTCAATACGTGGTCTTGGGAGGCGACTCTCCGAACCGGACCTGGGAAGCCAACTGGCGACCCTCGACCAGGCCCGGCGAGCCGCGATCGCCAGTGGAGCCCTGTCAAAGGGAACCACCCAGGAATAAACCGCGCAACGCTTTCTGCAATAATAAAGTTCCATCCTCCTCCTGCCACTGGTTATGTGCCTCTCTTCAAGGACCCTCTTTTACGCTATTGATATAGCTTGGGTCAAGGCTTGTAGCCAATTTGTATGTACCGCTCTTCGGCCAAGATTAGCATTAGAAATAGCATTAGAGTCACCAATCATCTCTAAAGGACGGAAGCGCCATCCTTTTTTTTCCTCTGAAGGCTGCCTTTAAGCATAATACGAAGATATGCTAAACAAGTGAACCAGCAAACTTGTTTCGTGTAGGAAGCCCACCAGGGGCGTAGCCAGGGGGGGGGGGGCTTATGGGGCTTCAGCCCCCCCCCGAAATTTTTTCGTGCTGTCCATGCACCGCCGACAAAAGCAACACCCGGCGCCGGAAATCATTCTGGATTTTGTCTGGAGCATCTTTTTCACGCTCGAAAAGCCATTTCACCGCGAAAATTGCGAACTCGGGCTGAATTTCGCGGCAACGCCCTTGCACCGGGAGTCACATAACGCAAGCAGCCCCATCCGAGCACAAAGTTTCAAGGATGTTTTCATGGCGAACAGGCTCGCCGCGGCATCTCGCGGAGGCCGCGGAATCCACACTCTATCATGGAATTTACGGAGCGCGTGGATATCAATTCCGAAACTTTATGGGTATAAAGTTCTCAAAAACTTTTGATGTGAAAGGTGCATTGACATTTCCAAACGTGTGCTTTAGATTTTCAATTGCAGAACTTTGTAAGTTTAATGCTCCCATAAATATTTGACGCCAAAGGTGCGTTGACTTTTCCAACGTCGCACATCGGGCCATGCAACGAGACAAGCCAAATAAGCACACTATCAGACAAGATGACAAAGCCCGCAGCGAGGCCCGATGAGACGAAGCGTTGTGGTGGTTCCTTCGTGCCGTCATGTCACATAAAAAAATATAATTTATTTTTCACCTGCGCCAAAGCATCCAGTGAAGACACTAAAGCCAGCCAAGGCAACTACGCTCTTATTTATTTTTTTCTACTTTGACTTTTAATCGCGAGGACACATTGAGCCCCTTAATTTTTTTTGTTCTCGCTCCCCTACCCGCGCGCTGCCAGAGCCAGCCAGAGCGCATGCGTTTTTCTCGTGTTGCCCCGACCACCGCGCGGCGCACTTCGGTGCGCTTTCGGTTTTCTCTGGCCGAGTGCATTTTCTCCTGGCAGAGCTTTGGACACTTTCTAGCTAGCAGACGAGAAAAAGAAACAATGGTCGCTAGCCGCCATCACTGTGGAGACTCGACGGATTGCAGCGCGTTCGCTTGAGCGCAACCTCTCCAGAAAGTCTTGTCTCGCTGGTGTAGGATACCGAGCAGTATGCGCATGGTTCTTGGTGGACAAAGCGTCTCGTGTTTTCTTCGATATTCCTTTAATAGCCATATCAGTTGCCCAAAGTAGGCATTCTATTGTGACCAACATACTTTGCGTTTTTTTTTTTCATTACGGTGCCCCCACCCCACAAAAGGAAAAAAATGAAGCGTTGTTGCGGTGCAGCGAATTGTCGCATAGTGAAAGGGCTATTTTGTTACTTCTTTTGCGGAACGTAATGGGCCATGGGACGCTTCACCTGCCGGATACTCTTATTATATTATTGCGATAGCAATTATATGGACACTCTAGGCGCATTCCTGCCGTCGCCGTCGCCCTCATGTTCCGCATAAAGTCCAAGTGCGATAGCATCGTGACCCCGCGCCCCCTGCTGTATGTGCGAGTGAAAGCGTGTGTGTGGGGGGGGGGGGGGGAGGGAATGGGTGAGCCGATGATAGTGGCTCAGTCTTGTGTGCGCAAGGGAGAAAAGTGAGGCGCAAGCGCGCCGCCTTCCGTCACGCGCGATACATTGGGGGGGAGTGGGTGGAATGGGGGCAGGATCTAGGGTTCTGTGAATCTGTGATTGCGCAACATGTTTATTTGCCTTGTTTGACGCATTATATACCGTGACTTTTTCTTAGATACGTAGATTTATTGGAGACTTACTTATACGTATGTTTAAATATCTTGTTGCGAGGTTTTCTGTATACGTGCAGTTAACTTCGTTTCCAGTGGCACTTTTTTGCCCTTTATCCAGCTGTATCTTCGCATTTGTATATTCCATTGCATCTTCGCATTCCTAATGTACGAGGGCGAGTCAAATGACAGTGAGCCTACCCACCCCGCGCAATTATGGTTCTGTTCATTATCTGCAAGGCCTGCGCGTATAGCACACAGGCATCTCTCATTTACAAAAGTGGCACGTAGGTGTGAGGGTAAATGTTCTTTAATGCTCTCATACACTGGGTTGAACATGGTTGCGTGCCGTAATGGACTCTCCAGACTTTGAGCAGCGTGGTACCGTGAGGTTTTTGACAGCTGAAGGTGTTTCCCAAAAAGAAATTAGTCGCCGTATGGCTGCCGTGTACATGGAACATTGCATTTCATTGCCCACTGTGGAGCGTTGGAACAAACGGTTCAAAGAAGGACGTGAAAGTTGCAAAAGCGATCCGAGACCAGGCCAAAACCATCGTGCAATCACCCCCAACAAAATTGCGAAGGTTGATGAGCTGATGAGACCAGAACGGAGGACAAGCATCGATGAACTCGCAGAGCGTGTGAACATCAGTGACGGTTCGGTTCACACCATAAATCATGAACATCTCGGTTATGGGCTCCTGTGTGCGCAATGGATGCGCAAGATTTTGAACCACAGCCCGAGTACGAAGAAGATCAGCTCTGCCTTTACTCATCTGATCCGGTATCACAATAAAGGTGACGATTTCTTGTCTGCAATTGTGATCGTAGACGACCCATCATGCCACTACTAAGAGCCTGAAACACGACGGCAAAGCTTACAATGGAAATATTCAAATTCACCTTCCCCAAAGAAAGCAAAGGCCATCATTTCCGCCAGAAAGGTGTTGTTGACTTTTATTTTTGGATCGTCAGGGGCCATTACTGATCGAATTTGCTAAATCTTGAGAGACTATCAATTGTTTCCGATATTGTGAAACGCCGGATCGGCTGCGTGTCGCAATCAAGAACAAACTACGTGGATAATTGGCGAATGGGGTCATCTTGTTCCACGACAATGCCCGTTCCCACGTCGCTGATGCGGTTAATACAAAACTGGCAAAGTTCAAGCGGGAAACGCTGCACCATCCGCCATACAGCTCAGACCTGTCGCCTTGCGACTTCCACATTTTGGGGCAACCGAAAAAACAGCTCAAGGGAACCAGATTCGTCTCGGACGATGTCGTGAAAGTCACTTGCAGACGTTTTGAAGCAGCAACCCAAGGAGCTTTGTGAGACGGGAATTGCGCGACGACTCTTTAGTCAACGGGACAAATGTCTAAATGCTCATGGGGGCTACATTTAATTAAAGTAACCCGTTTGTTATATATTCGGATTGGCTCACTTTCATTTGACTCGCCCTCGTATATTCTTTAGAACTCCTGCTTTTTATACGTGGTCTCTGTTGCGACTATAATTTCAGTGCAATTACTCACGATACACGACCGGTGACAGCTGCTGCTGCGTAGTACATTGGAACAAATGGCAGCGTCATTGAGATTTTTCACTGGCCATTGCATATGTACAAGAATTTAAACAAGGATCTTGAATGACAAACTGTCATTAACATATTTGTCCTCAACTTGTTCATTTCATGGCCCTTACATTTTTCATATCAGCGGCATGCGCTGCTTTGCTGGCTTCGAACTGATGTAGTTCTAAAGTTTGTGTGATATTTTCTTTACTTATGAAATAGACAAAGTACATGGAAGCATTGACGTCAGTTATGTTGGACACAATGTTTGGCACATACGAGTATATTCTTTTATGAAAAAATGCATATTTTACTTGTATTGACAGTGCGTAGCGTTCAACAATTCGTTTGCAGCATCTTTGGCAATGGCAATGCAGTTATTATTCGTGTATTTGATCCTTAGGCAAATTGTTTAAGAGGAAGCTTTAGCTCGGGCCCTACTCCGACGCGGCCTATTCAAATACATGTAAAACGCAGAAACGGTTTTCTGAGATAACTCCTGAATCGCTTTTAATGAAATTTGTTGCGTTTGAGAGAGTATGTTAAATTTTAGTGTCTGTTGGAAGCGGAATTTCAATTTAGGGGCTGAACTTTGTTTAAAATATTTTGAAAATTTCGAAAGTTTGAAAAAACATAGAAGCACGAAGTTTAAATATTAATAGCTCCGCATCAAGAAAAGATATCGCGGTTCTGTAAACGGCATCCATTACACCATTCAAAGTGGACAAATTCGATATGTCAATTTGTATCTTACGTGAATTGGTTATGTTATGTACAAGGGTTCTGCAAAAGCCGTATTTCCATAATACTTAATATATTGAGACTCATGTGTAACATCAATTTTGTCCGCTGTAGATGTACTATTATGTACAATTCACAGAATTGTGATATCAATTTTTATTGCTGATTTACAGAGTTGTAAACTTAATAGTTTCGTTTTCTGAAAATTTTCTATTGTTGCCACTTTTCAATAAAACGTTGACGACCTAAATCGAAAATTCGAAACAAACAGCCACTAGAATTTTAAGTTTTTCTTTTAAATGCAACAAACCTCGTCTAATTTGGTGCAGTGGTTGCCGAGAAAAACGAATACTCCTTCTACATGTATTTAGATAGGAGCATCCGACCTAAGGTTTCCTCTTAAGGAGGAGGTCCACTTGCAACGTGAGCCCCCCCCGAACGAAATTTCTGGCTACGCCACTGAAGCCCACTAGGGAGCGGTATGTGGGATCCGTGAATCCATCGTTAGGTTTCTCTGGAAGGCGTCCTGGGCGAACGCCTGTCGCACGATGGTGGCGAAGACGGGATTGATAAGCGGAGGATATATGCACACACATCAACATTTGCGTCTTCAATAGTGGTGTTGCACATAGAGCACGAATGACCATGCGACCGAAAGGGTAGGAATTGGGTGACGAAACTTGCAACACAGCACCCTTGATGGCCCACGTATTGCTTTGAGATAATAAGCCAAATCACAGTACGGACGGTGGATCATGTCACTTAGTCTTCCTCTTTATGCGTGCTACTGGAACGCTATGTGACACATGTTCCCTTGTGTGCAATATTGCTTTTATTGTATTTGGTGCATTCGTCAAGGAGCGATGAGGTAAAGCTGCAGTGTCATGTTTGCAGGCTCTGGGTGATCCTGCTACTTGTCTGTAACGTCAACAAAAGAGCGAATTCCCTACTACTAGCCCTAAGCTTATTTGGCTTCGGGCCGGCAAAATATAGTTGGGAAACCTTTGTGGCCATAAACTTAGTAACATGTCAGAACCACCCCTGGCACAAACCTGAACATAGCACAAGGTAGCCATCTTAGACGTTCTATGGCTAAACTTCCTCACTTTCCTTTTCTTCGTTCTCCGCGTAGCTTGCAGCGAACAATTACAGGAAAAAAAGAAAGTCAGCAGGCTTGTATGACCTTGCAGAATCACAACCCAATTTACAGTGATGCTGTTTTTGTTCGAGCAGCAGTAAGAATTTCATTAGTGTATAATGTATCACATACGATAAAACGTTGCATGTATATGACTAGTTTGTTTGAAACTGCGCGCGAAATTTTTTTTTTTGCAGCAATTGGAACTCAATCAAGTATGCTCTGGAGCGTTTGAATACGTAATTTATCGCACAGACTTTAATGAACCGAAACACCTTAAAATTTTGCCTACTCATAACACATACCGTGCACCTCATTTTCGTTGAGTATAAACTTTGTGTAACCTGCGGTTCCGTCGCATTACTGGGAAACATAGCGTTGATTGGCCGTATAACGCTTTTGATCACTTCTTAAAGTATTTTTTTTTGCTTTTTGGAGACAGCATTTAATTCACATGCATTCAACAACGCACACGGATTTGCCATAACTCTTTCTCTCTCTCTTTCGCCTCGCTCCTTTTTGCTAAATTGGTCTCGGTGGCGTTTGTAGTTATTCCAGATTAGCGGACTAAATTTTGTGGCGCTCGTAAAACACTGCAATAACGCTGCAAAGACTACAATTAGCTCACATTCTTTGAACTTTACCTACACGTTACGCATAAAGGGCCCCTTAGAGAGAGAGAGGCAGAAGAAATGGGGAAAGGCAGGGGCAGGGAGGTTAACCAGAGGGGAAGGTAAGCTTTGCTACCCTATGCTGGGGAGAGAGGTTAGGGTGAGGTAATTAAGTGACAGGAAAGTATAAAGAGAGGAATAAAGAGAGCATAGATACAACAATCACAGAAGGTCATTGTCACCCCATACTTTCACTGCACAGCACACTTATGTGTGGTTCTTCAGCGAACTACTGTAACAGCCCCTTAATTTATCCATACATTAACCCTTTTCGCGGAGCGGTTTGTTCTATAGAAACGAGATGGCCCTTTTCGCGGCGTGCCGCACATGGCCTCAGCGACAGCGCACGACTACGAAATGATTAACGCTTCTACCTAGCTTCTGTGCGATCAGCTGTGGGAAATGCAACTGAGTTAATTTTCGCTAACACACTGTGCTGTAATCATGCTGGATTGAGTAATGTGGATTGAAAACGTGTGCAGTAGTTGGCTGCAAAAATTGTGACTGGCATATTAAGGAATTGAATAAATCTGTGTGGCCAAGTTCGCGGACTGCTGCTGCAACTGTCCGTACATGTTACCGGTACTTCGAGATATGCGGCGTTCCTCGAGGATACATAAATTTGCTCGTCCGTAAGCACTGTATCGCTAATCTTCAAAGAAAGGGTTTCAGCCCCGGATCGTAGGCAAGAGTGAGTACCGCTCGTTAAATGACATAAGGAATAGCACCGCTTTCTGTCATGGTAAGTTTTGCGCAAAGTATCTACACACATCTACCCCAACTGGCACGGTAATTACGCCCACTCTATCGCCGATGTGTCAAGAATAAGTGAATGGGCGCACACTTGAATATATGCGCACTATATACGCCCAATAAATGACGGACTACACCGATAGCGCATGAATGGTCGAAGCTGAATGTTTCGCGATGGTCCACAAGAGTAAGCGAGTTACTAGCGATAATACATCTTTGATACAAGGCATTACAATCTACAAAGCCGCTACGTTTCAAACCTTGTGCGCAGATTGAACAAATCCATCGTAACTGAACACACCGGCAAGCGATTGGGCAGAAAATAATCAGACATGAACCGCACCGATGAACTTTGCTGAGCCAGAAACATGACAAGCAGCTGCTTCTACATATTTGCCAAACAAAGAACAAAGAGCAAGACACACTAATCCTGATTATATTCACGAGCGGACAGTTTGGATAGCTTGGAATACGTATTTAGCCCCGCTTTTAGAACAAACACCATGTATGATGCTCACGCGGTTTGGACATTTAACCAGCCCCGAAAGCGCTTTTGCATCGGCATGTCACCACATGATCAAACATGGCAGCGCCCACGGGATCGCCGCGAAAAGGGTAAGTAGAGGAGGAAAATCCGACGAGCGGTGCGAACTCCAGGTGTCGCGACGTGTCGCATGGCGATGTTCCGCGTGTGCATCAAGGTTTTGCACACGCGGGCGCAGTATTGACAAAAAACACGTTAATTGTAGAGTAGGCTACCGGCTACATTGGTCATGTGCGATTATTCCATACCTTCGAATATCACAGCAGATCATATATTCTCGAATATTCGATCGAATACTTCGGCTCGATTTTCCGAATTTGAATTATTCAAAACGAACGTAATATACGTTTTCGTCCGCATTTAAGCTTCACCCCCTTTTACAACACCCCGGAGATGAAAATAAAATAATTTAAGCGTGTATAACTCACGGAAGTAGCTGCATATTGCACGCAACCCCCGATTGCAAAAAGTATATTCGCAGATGCACGAATTGCCCACATCTATATCTTCGGCCAGCCGCTCTGTTGTTCCCACCAATTCGGCGACACTACATGGCGGAGATATGGTGGCTCCATAGCGGAGAGCTTCGCCCTAAAGGTGGCGAATATAACCTCGAGGTGTAGTTTCATAGCCCGTGCTGCCGTGAAGCAACAACTCAAGTCGAACCCATTTTAGTGTAATGATCTTTTTGTCAATTTTGCGCTTGAATAACGAAACGGGTTAAGCTCGCATGTAGACGGAAAACATCAAGCTGAATCTGCGCCACACAGCATAAACTTCCGGCATCTAAATATGATTTTTTCAACCAATGCTACGAGAACGTCGGGACCAGTCGAGACCACGTGGTGGGGACACCACGGAACACCGTTATTGTATCGCTGCCTTTCGTAGCAGCCACGGCGAAAGTTTTGTTATCGTACGATACTAAACGATGGAGCAAATCGCACACGTGCTCATCGGGACACCCTGATACGCCGTTTCGTCTAATGACCGTCGCTCCAGGGAGCCCCACTACGCACCGGCCCTATTTGTCATGGGTTTTCCAAAAGTTCCGTTTTAGCCAGTCGATAAATTAAGTTCAGTTTCGGTTTCGTTAATCGTTACTGTACGCAGGCTGATCGACATCGCGGCAGCCTCAGCTTCCACATTGGCCAACATGGCGACCGACTGGGAAGAAGTAAAGCGACTTGCAGCTGATTTTCAACGAGCCCAGCTGAGCACGAGTGTGCAAAGGTGCCTACTCCAATCCAGCGATTCTGACATCTTGAACATTTTAGTAAAACACAGTTTCATTGAGTTTTCTTTGTGATACAGCTTCTTGTTCTCTGTTTCGGCAACGCGTGAGTGCCGCGTGACTCGTTCTCGTTTTGCATATCCTCCTTCCTTGCGATGTGGCAACTGCAGCTTCACTGCTACGTCTACGCTAATTCTTGGTCGCTGCCTCTGTAGTCTGTTGTTCCTGACTGGTGTGTATATCTGGAAATGCAGGCGTGGTTGGCACTCCGAAGAAGTTTCGTTTCGCGGGAACGAAGCAGCCGACATATGGTTCACTGAGCTGATAGCCTAATCGGCGCTGTCAACGCAATATTGACGCAGGCACACGTATGCACCGTCCCACTGCGCTCGTGCCGTTGACTTGTCTATTCATTCACGCAGGCTGTCGGAGAGGAACTGCATCGAAATAGTGAGGAAACTGATTGAGCTGAAGCTGATTGACGTCGTCTTCACCAACGATGGCAAGGAGTACATCACCCCCAAGCACCTTCAGAAGGAGATTCTCGACGAGCTTACAGTGGCAGGAGGTGAGCGATGCACGAATGATATCCCTCCCACGTGATCGTCCTCGAGCGTGTTTGCTTCAATCGTGAACGAACTGGATGCAATTCGAGTGTTGCTGTACACGGTCATGTTCAGGCACGCTCGACTTCGAATCTGCTCTGCTACAGTCCCGCTTTGTCGCTCATGATCGAAATTTTTCAACGCAGCCGAAAGGATGCCGCTGGCACGCTCATTGAAGTAGCAGACGGAAACGGGAAAAAAATTGATTATGAAAAGCTAACCTAGAAAAATAAGCAGCGTCAATGTTTTACATTAATACATTCGCTTAATATACCTCTCACGGATTTGCAATTGCATGCTTGCAATCACTAGCACAATTTGAATTAGTGAAACATTCCGCCTACAACTAAATGTTTAAACTAGGTTTTCGTTAAAAAAAAAAATTATGCGGATCCAATGCACCTCTCTGAATCTGCATGAAGCAAACCTTTCATGAAGCAGTAAATCAATTGCTATAAGTTCGCCCATTTCATACCTGTGTTTTTGGTGTAAAGGAAACTGGCTTACGCACGTGTGCTGTCATGCACCCGCTCTTGCAATGTGACACATACAGCGATCATCTCAATGAGGTGGTTGGTGTTGGTACGATAGAAGTAAACATGCAATTATGGTTAGAGGATCGGGCCACTGTGCTAGAGTCCTGCCAGCATGTAAATAAATCATTAGAGTCCTGTCCTGCCAGCAGGTATATGTAAAGGTGCATTGATTATATGGTCTTCATGACATGTGACCAAGAGGTGAAAACCAGGGTAACATTAAAAACAACTGACAGGCTCAGTGCATGTGTCCACATTGAGCCAGAGGACAGGGGCAATCAGTCAAATGTACCGGTAGGCTCCTCACATGCTGTTTTTGCCAATATATGAAGCATGGTGTGTGAATTGAAAAAGATGAAATGCAATGTCTGCGATTGGATAGGTTGCAGAAGTGTGAAAGGCTCTTGCCAAAGAGGAAGAAATCACACAAAGGTTGTATCTAAAGAGCAAGAAAAATAGGGGAACCAAATGGCTTGATTAGCAAACTCCCATGACTTGAGTAACCCTGGGCATTTTAGCCATCACCACCCAGGGCCATGGCGGCAGATGAGGAACATCCATCGCCATGGCCGTGGGTAGTGCTGGCTAACACTCCCAGGGCTACTCTTGTATATAAATACACAAATGCCCAATAAAGTGTATGGGAGGGTAGCCACATGTGCTACCTCAACGGTAGAGTCCTGCATGTGTAATGAGGAAGATGTGGGTTCAGCTCCCAGCTGTGGCAAGCTATATTTTGGCCTGCTTTCATTTCTTCTTTACTCACCCCTGGCGACATTTCATTTCAAAAGAACAGTTTATTTTCTCTGTGCTTCCTTTGGCCTCATTGTTTGTTGGCTATCATGTGGTCAAATCGAAAATACCTTTGGAAATCCATGTTGACCTTTATTACTTTCAGGCACAGTCAAACAGAGATAAAAGTCAAAGCAGTGAGAGAAATTGCTGTATGCATAATGGCATACGTGGAGCACTAGTGCAGCAACAGGCAGGGTTTATGTAGTTTGCACTTTGGACATAATTTTTCTTCCCAAATTTGATGCACTCATGTTTCTTCTGCAGGCCGTATCAACATGGTTGACCTGGCCCACATTCTCAACGTTGACCTGTGTCACGTTGAGGCGAGGTGTGCCGACCTGGTTCGGGCTGAGCACAGCCTTCAGATTGTTCTGGGACAGCTGATTGACAGGTGAGCCACTACAGTAACAATAGCCGTAGCAACCGATTCCAGCTGTCAAGTCTTGTGGGACACAATTCCCTAGAGGACATCTGCATAAAGAAGTTTCCACAGCTGCTTTTGAAATGTTAAGCACTTCAATATTGCAATATTTAGTTAGGGCAACTTTTCTTGATGGTCTGCTGAAACATGTTTTTCATTAAACCTGGAGACCCCACAAATCGGGGGGTCGTTTAAATAATGGCATTGAATATACGCCGGCTTTTCCTTGCCCGAAGCGAGGTGACATAAAGTAAAAGCCAGTGCCACTATTATTTGGAACGTGCAAGTCGGTCAAGGCTGTAAATTGTTACTGAACAAACACCCGTTGCTTCAAAGGGTGTCTCAGTGTTTTCCTCACTAAGCCCTCTTTTTGCATGTTATTGCATGCTAAATTTACAAAATAGCAAACTCCCGCTTTTCATAAGGCACTCACTTTGAGTTCTACACGTGCTCGGTGTGGCCCTACTATTGCTTTCCCTTGCGTGTTGCAACTTTCTGCTTTACTATCAATTGTCTTCAACTGCTGTGATATCGCAGGTCCTACCTTGACTCACTCGCCGAAGACATCAATGAGAAGCTTCAGCAAGCAGGCCACATCACCTTTGGGGAGATTACCAAGCAGTACGACTTACCACCAGACTTCCTCGAAAACGTATGTCACTTTTCACCTTGTGCCTCGATTTTCGCTTATGCATAGAGTACACGCATAGAAGTTGTGGCGCTTTCCTGTGTACTCTGTATTCTGGTCTTTAGCCAACACTCAGTAAATAGTCTGCAGGGCCGAACGTTGCTTGAATTGTTGCTTACCATGAATTAAGGCCTTTTAAGAGTTTGGTGTATTCGCTTATTGTTTTGCCATGTTAAAAAAGTATTGGGTAATTTGGACATTGTTTTTCTCCTCAAAGCCCAGACTAGAAGAGAGAATTTCCAATAAGCACTTCAAGCCTTTTCAGAAAATTTGTCTTAGGTACTTAGTCTGCAGCCACGGAAATCTTCACTGCATGAAGTTTTAACCCTCTAACAAGTGCAATTTGCAAAATATAGACCAAGAATGTGTGGCGTACATACAATCAAGCCTTTATCTTCCGAACTTTCGTTGAACACAATACTAAATTTTACAAATTCTTTAGGCACCCTTAGACCACTTTCATAGCCATGCATTTCTCCCCTTAAAACCACAAAGCGGACACAAGGAGCATGATTCACTTTCGTACCGTGACACGATACAAACTAAACTTCGTTGTTTTGCATTGACATCTCCTCTTGCACGGTAACAGAGAGTGATAAAAGGGCTACTAGGCTAGTGTGCTACACTCTGACATCCACCAGGTGTTGTGGTTATTGCAGAATCCAAAACTAAGTCTTGCGTCCTGCCACCAGAGCACGCATGGAAGTATAAAAGTGCAGTGCTAAACAAGAAGAGTATATTTTTGTGTACGTTAATATGTCCAACCTATTGTTATGATTTAGTTCTGGCACACATCTGTCCATAACTTCTAGTACACCCCACCCAATCTGTCTCCATGGGTCTTTTGTCATTTTACCAGTGCGCCAGTGTTCTCTTTCCCACTGATATTGCGAGCGCTGCAGCTGATTGATGGCAGTTTTGGCCACGTTTTGCTGTCGGCCTATTGTGCAATTCATAGCCCAGAAAGGAGAATGCAAGGCAGAGTGTCGTCACTGGGGTCAGCGGCACTTGACGTGGTGGCCCATGACGACCCCCTTCCCCCCCTCCGTCCTCTCGTTTTAAGCAACAAATCACAATTTTATCCTCATGGCTTACTTCAGCATGGAGTTCGTTCTCTAGCTAATGACTAATTACATTCATTTCTTTTTGAAATGTCCAAAGTAACACACAACTCCCAATTCAGCACATCGTCACATCTAATGGCTTTTAGTGCAAAGAAACGCACGACACGAAAGAAGGCACACAGGACACAGCGCTGTGTCCTGTGCCTTCTCTCGTGTTGTGCGTTTCTTTGTGCAAAAACTATTAGCATGCATTATCAACTAGCCCACCAGTCTGTTTTAGTGATCACATCTAAAACGCGCATTTACTCGTTTATTTTGCAATAATGGGCAGAAAAACAGAATTCTGCCATTTTTTTTTTACATTAAGAAAGAAAACCTTCTAAAAAATTAAACAGAGCAAATAGTTTTCATCAGATCAATGCCAAGGTTAACGTTTGAAAAATAAATGTGCACATAAAACCCAGGAAATACAAAGTTAGAGCATTTAGAAAGACCTGTGGCAATATGTGTATGCATAGCCACATGTAGTGTGCATTGCATACATAGCCTAATAGGTATGATTATCCACATATTTTAAGTGAAGTTAAAAGAAGCACATCAGAGGGAGAAAATTTGAAAGTAGGGGCAAATGAAGATGAGCCAGAAAATCTAGTAGGTGAAGAAGAATGCAGTCCCAGTAGAACATGTGGTATCTTAAAGAAGCTTTCGTAAGAAAATTAAAGCACAAATTTATGCTAATACCGCACTATTTGCTAGTGCAGTCAGCTTCGGTGGGGAAGTATGCTGTATTTCTACAGCAGTTGCAGCAAGCGCTACGCACGCAGGTATATCTGTAAAACATTTTATGCAACTCTCAGATGCGCCATCTCTTATGCATATTTCATTTCACGTTCATGTTTTATAGCATGCTAAGTCATTAAGCTTTTCTAAGGGCACCCTCCTACAAATTTCCATTATTTTTTTTTTTTCTGTAGTCAGCGCGCGGTCAGGCTTTCTGTAGTCAGGCTTCGCATGCGGTCACGTCTCGCGGGAAGCAGTCCGCATATTCCAAATTTGTTACGACGGCGACTCGTCATTGCCCTTGCAACCCCAAAATTCTACGGCCTTCCTCCTTTGCACCCCGGCACACACCGATGTCCTGCTCGTGGGCAACGAGGCGGCCCACGCCACGGCTCAAGGTCTCACACGCCGAGCCGCCGCAGATTATGTGGCCGCCGCCCCCGCCCCCGAGAGCGGGGCATCGGATCTGCTTTATCGGGACACTACAACAGAAATGCGGCAACAAGAATCACAATGGGCGTGGGGCGATCGCCTGACCACGTTCAGAGACCTCGCCCAACACTACAGACTCCAAAGATGCACATTCCCGCCACCACACGACAAGTTAAACAGGAATGAGGCCGTAACTTTACGTTTGCTCCAGACACACACCTACCCTGGCCCCGCGGTCCTACATCACTGCTACCCGGGTTTATATCAAACAGATGCCTGTAAAGCTTGCGGTCAGCGAGCAACGCTGAGACACATGCTCTGGGAATGTGCCGGCAACCACGGTAATGGGACCACATCCGTTCGCGACGTGCCCGTAATCGCGGCCTTTACCACAGTACGGGAAGCCTCGAGCTCGCTCCTTCTCGACGCCGCTTCGGCTGTGGGGGCCGCCGGGGACCTTCTCCATCGGCGTCGCCGCCGCTGGGAGACGGCTCTCAAAAGTTCAGAGTTGGCAGACCAGCTCTGGGCCGTCCGGCAAGCCAAAGATGCCGCCTGAGTCCAAGGACTTCGAGCCGCCACCTGAGGCCACCACAATGAAACTGCCGAACCATTCATTAATAAAGTTTCTTCTCTCTCTCTGTAGTCAGCGCCATAGCGCCACTGTCTCACTTCGCGTTTTTGGCAAATAATTCTTTGCCATTTCAACGCCCTCTCTCTAGTGATGCCACTGGCAAGACAGTATTTCATAAGGCTAGTTGCGGGACATTGAAGCTCCTCCCTATGTCATACGAACACCGACCTTAGCAGAGCTAGAGAGTCTCACATTGGCCAAGGGGCGAACCCAAACACTTCTGGAGTTAGAAGTCAGGTTCTTTCAAAATGATGACGATCATGCACTCTTAGTTTTATAAAAACATACTGTTTTTCCTCCTGCCATGTCATGCCTTAGTGCTGTAGTTAGAGAGCAGAAGAGATCGATTATTTTTCGCTGTGTCTCTGAGTAGAAAGCTTGCAAAGCAATTAAATCACATTGCACAACACATTTCACTTCGGTCAGTAGCCGAGTTTATGCCTGCGTTCTCTCGGGATTATTGTTAACGCGACATGAATAAAGCACAGTGCACCACTCTGGGCAGAATAAAAGTGCCTGTCATTGCCCTTTACAGCAGGAAAGACAGCAGGAACTCTGAGGTAGGGCTCAAGAAGTTGAGACATTGCCTCATATCCATATCGGACACTGGTGATAACTGTTTCTTATGCTGTTCAGGTGATCCACTCACGGCTGGGAACGGTGATTCGAGGCCAGGCTGATCCACACGACAGCCGGCACATATTCACCGATGCCTACCTCACCAGGCACAAGTACCGAGTCCGAGGCGCGCTCTCAGCGGCCATCAGGTGAGCACTTCTTGTTTGCCTATCCACGTTATCACCGAAGATATCATGAGGTTGGCCCTCAATAATAACAGATGGATTTAATTAGTAATGTGTATGAAAAGGTAAATTGAAAATGTTTCTTGCCGACTTCAGAATGTAATGAATATATGCTTCCAACGAATATCAGGTATGAAGGTACTTTCGTGTGAAATGCAACTTCAAAATAACGATATCCCTCTGTAGTAGGTGTGTCAGGGAAGATTTTCAATTAGCAGATTGTCAAACACAGCAGAGATGACTGAGAGAACATCTTTATTTTTGTCAGTTGCTCGTTCGCACTGACAGGCATCAGGATTCGTGTCATACAGTTGAACCCAGTTATAACAATATTCAAGTGCCTAGAAAAGCCCGTTGTTATAACATATAATTGCTATACTAACTGGATTGCACAAAAATCAGAAGGGACGAGCATTAAAACATTTTATTTAAACAGAAAGAACCACAGTCAAACCCACTCGCAGCATTAGCCCTTAACTATACTCAAATGTAACAATGAGAATGTAACAATGAGCTGCCCCACCCTGAACTATTGTGTGTGTTCTATGGTAAAATAAACGGCTTACTGCAATGCTCCCATGTTGTGTCATTGGTTTTACTAATTAAGTCGGGCTGCTGGGTGTCTGCGCCGAGAAGAATAGTAGCACGAAATCCAGGGAAAACAAAAAAGAAAGTGAAGCCAGTTCCATGCAGTGAAAGCTGTCAAAAAAAAACAAGCTGGAGGGTGGGCATTGCAAGGAGTTTGTGTTATCTTTCCTTCTGGAGCACACATACCATAGCTAGATGTAATTGCTACAACCAATAATGCGGTATGGGATTACTCTAGTAAGCTGTTTATTTTACGATAGGCCATATACTGAAGTTGATGGTGCATTTGCTGCTCCTTGTTGTGCCCAATATATTGTTAAAGTGCTGTTGTTATAAGTGAGTTCGACTGTAATACCTAGTACTAACTTGATAGATTCATTAAGTATAATTATCTAAAAAACTTCATTATTACAACAGTGGAGTGAGTACCCGTGATTATGCCACTAACGCCAGCCAGCTTGCAAAGCATTCGTATATGCTAGAAATCCTCTGGCTAGCACCACTTGAGGAAATTGTGTACCCAGTTAAATGTCTTGCAGCTAATAATAGTTTTCCGCATTACAATTACCTGCTGCAGTTCTTTCTGCAGTAATTTGGAGCAATTCCATTTGCTCTTTCTTTGTGTGTGTGTGTGTGTGTGTGTGCGTGTGTGTGTGTGTGTGTGTGTGTGTGTGTGTGTGTGTGTGTGTGTGTGTGTGTGTGTGTGTGTGTGTGTGCAGGCGGTCAGAACTGGAAGAGAACAGAGTTTTTAGAAATTACAGCGATCTTGATATAGAAAAAAGTTTTACTGCATTAAAGCATGTTAAAAGGATAAAAATAACAGCACAATAAGCAATTTGCCGTTGAATCAGTGAGTGGTGCCATTCATGGCAAACGCCGAAAAAGTAAATAAACAGCCACTGCCTCTTCACATGATTCAAAATGTATGAAGTTGTGAGTATTTTATGCGATAGTGATTTGTTCATAATTTGGTCTCCAGCAAACACTTCACTCCTACAAACTGGGATACATAGCGCAAGAAAGACACAGGGACAAGCAGGAACACGGGAAGAGTGCTCGTCCTGTGTTCCTGCTTGTCCCTGTGTCTTTCTTGCGCTTTGTATCCCAGTTTGTATGCATCCCACCAACACGCCCAAACTTCTTCCCTGCTAAAACTTCACTCCTAAGCAGCACAACCCATGCTGGAAGCAAACTTAGAAACTGCATGTGAGTAGTGCAGTCGAATCTCGTTAATTCGAACATTCGGTTTATTCGAACTGACGCCGTCGTCCTGTCAAATTTATGTGTATTCCAACGGCGAAAACGCCCGGTAATCGGAACGTACTGCACTCCGACAATGCTCTCACAGCAGCGCGCCATGTCACGCGGCGACGGCGCCTCCAGCCAGCATTCCTCTGACTCCGCCATAGAGTAAGAGCTTAGGAGAGGCTCTTCAACGTAGCGCGCTAAGAAACAAGAAAACCGTGGTGAAAATTTGTGTGCAGGCGTGTGCATCAACGATTACTTCTGTTAGTGATGGGTTAATTACTTGTCTTAGTGTTGCGGCACCGCCATATACTCCATAGATTCAACGTACGAGAACGTCTTAAATTTCGGACGCAAAAAACCGCGGTGAGATTTTCCGGACTTTCCGAACGGCATTAATCGAAGCTACTGCCACCGCCATGTTGATTATCGCACCGGTTCGCTGGCAGCCGTAGCCACACCGCGGCAACGCTAGGCCTAGCTACTTCGACGTTCGGTGTCAACGTTCTTGCTGTCCGGTGCCGTGTTTTTTCATTGAAACAATTCGCTGCTGTTAACAATGGCGCCGACTCCGTCTTTGTGATACTCACCAATGGTTTCAGAGTGCGAAAAGCACGGCGCGTTGAATAATGTCGGTTCCTGAAAGTCAACTTCGCCCCAATACAACAGTCATACGCGGTGAAGCATACCAAATGTTTTAAGGGGCAATTGTCACTGGACAAGGTGCGTTTCCTTTAATTATACGCGCGTGCACCCGCCGTCTCCTATCGCAGTACAGGCACCGATCCGCCTAATAACTGACTGTAATTTGTAAATACGTGTGAATAAATTTTGTGGAACTTCCCACTCATGCCTTAGCTAAGTGCACATGCGACACTGCAGGTAAGTCCTCCATTCAGTTAGCTTCCTTTAATTCGAACTTTTTTATTTCGAATAGATTTTCGGGCCCCTTCGAGTTCGAATTATCGAGATTCGACTGTACAATGAATTGTGCCTCTTAGCAGCTCAGGGCTATTGTTTTCCCCTGTTTGCAGTACATGCCACAATACGCACTGTGAGCTATAAGTTTATTATGCTAGTCTGCTATGAAGCTATTATACTTTACAGTAGACTTCCAATAATACGACTCAGGCTAATTTGATATTTTTGTTAATTCGATCCCGGCTGAACGTTCCCGCCAAGACCCATGCATTTCTATGGGCTCATACTTTCAGTATTTTGATTCTAAAATTGGCCTTGGCTGAGTGATTAAAGCTTGCCAGTAGGCATGCACGTGCCTGACCCATATGGTGACCCCAACATTGACCCCTTAATGGCAGCATGTCCCGCTGGATCGTTGGGAACAGTGAATGCATTGAACGCATGTCATCTCCTGCAGAAAAAAACCTATTGTCGGCCTGCCCTAGGAAGAATTTCAAGTAATAACCGTAACTCACAATGTTGGATTATGGTACTTACCAGATTCAAACTCTCGCCTTTTTTTTCTTTCTTTTTTTTACCCAAGAAAATCGGGCCAGAATTGCCTGTGTGGTGCAATAGAATGCAAAACCGAGATCAGAACATTTCTACGCTTTGTCGCATAACACGGCTGTATTGCGGCGAAGCTGAGTCTTTAAAAAATGTCTGTCTTTGTGCAACGCATATTAAACCCTTGCCCATTTTTCTTGTTAAAAATCGAGTCCGCATTAGATTTCTGCGTTGTTTAGGAGCTCTTATCACATTTCTATGTTAGTTTTGTATTTTAGGCACACAAAAAGCGGTTGGACCTTTGATTGGAGGGTGTGTTAGAATCGGGCAAATACTGCCAAATGATTCAGAGTTGTGTTCTGGCTCTTTCTTTCTGCATCTTGTTTAGTTTGACCTGCCGGATCATTTGATCAATCTTGGGGGTCCCGTCACTATCGAATAAATGGAAGTTGACTGCATTCTATAGTGCACAAATTACAACTCCCACTTTACAGATTTCTTGTTCTGTAGAGCCACCCACACAAGTAGCTACTGTCTCATATGAATGCTGTCTTCTTCCAAAAGGAAATGACCGTTTCACTGTCACAATTTCAAGAAGCAGACAGAGTTTCATGGTCTGAGCTTGTTCTTAAGAGATTACCCTTCTTTCCTTTCTGCTCATGCACCGTACAGGCCTGTAACCCTGAGCAGCCTAGTGAGTGCATTCAACTTTCCAGACAAGTTGCTGTACGGTGAGTGCACCTTTTGATTTTCTTGATGTTGTTTTATGCGCTGTAGCTGGAATGGCAGACGAAATGCTGCACTCCGTTCCACACATACTAGGCAACACTGTGTAAGGTATGCAAGGATACTAGTGCAGTCATAAAAGACTGACTCTGTGCATTTCCCTGTACAGTTGTTTTTGCTCTGCCACACTATCCACGAGACAGCTACTCATTCGGATATCACAACTACAACTTGGGAACACAAGGCTGTGTCAAATTACGCATTATTGCTGCACCTTTGTGCATGTTTGCTCTGCATGTTTGACATTCATTGTGACATTCATTCAAAAGAAATGCGCTTTACCACTGACCTCATATACACGCTGCTCTTCAACAGTCCTCACTGTACGTGGCCTTCCCATAGCAATGTCACAACACAAATCAGTTGCTAGGCGGGTTGTTCTAGCATTATGTACGTATGAAAGTCTAGTTCCTGCTTCGTACGCTACACTTGCTACTTCCCGGCTACTGCAGCTTATGCAACCATAATCATTACCGGGAAATGCTTGCGGCGAACGCTATGCTCGAAGGCAAGGTTTCTTGTTCCTTTTTTTCTTCCCCTGAACGGCCTGCTCTGCAAATGCGCAGAGGCAAGCACTATCTGGTGGTGCTTCAGGGAAGCCTGCAGAGCATACGGCGAACGCCTCTCGCTGATTGGTTGAGTTTCTGCCCGCGGACACGAAAAATGCATTGGGGGTAGAAGTATACAGCTTCACAGTAAAAAAAAAAAGGTATCAGTGCTTTTAACGCCGTGGGAGGATGTTATGTTTTCATTGTAGAATTTTTGATTATCAAAGAATTGAAATTGGTAGAAAGTAACAAGTTCATTGTCAGCTGACGCCCACCTAATTCTCATTAAATACTCTGTCAGGTGATTCAGTTGGCTGAAGGGCTGTTTCTGAGATTTGTCCCCATTTCTTGTGCTGCAGGCATGATTGAGGAGCTGCTGAAGGAAGGTCGTCTGGCGGGCACTCTGGTGGGAGGCCGGTCAGAGCGTGCTTCATACGTCCCGGACCTGTACTCCCGCTCGCAGGGCAACTGGGTGGACGCCTGCTACCGACAGAACGGGTTTCTTGGTGAGGAAGATTCCTCCATGCAATTTTAAGTACAGAGTGTGCTTCTAACAGCACTTTCAACTCGTTGCATCAATGCACTTTTTTGGCACTGTAGAGGTCTCGTTACGGTAGCAACTCAGCATAGTTCCGGCCTCCTATGTCACCCCACCTGCCAAAGGAAGGCATTGCTCCAAAGAGTTTACAAAGAGTGTGGATGTCACACTCATTGTTCATCATCAGAGTGGAGATATAACAGAGAGGTTTAGCTCCCTTCCATCACTATTGCAGTTTACGAAATACCAGAACACCTATGAAATGGATTGCAGCAAGAGTGGTGGTAGCAACATTCTCTGGCAGTTTGTTCAACTGCAACGCATCTGAAATATTTTTACATTTCGTTCTCTTCCCGGCAAACGAGAAAGCAGCCTGTATACATTCGCGATTACGCTGCTGCCAATGCCTTTTTCACGAACAGCAACTAGCACAGAGGTCATCAGAGCAGCAACAGTTTTGTGCACTATCAACTTCGCAAGATGGCCTGACGGGCATGGCTGCTCACGTCCATGTTTCTGGAACTAACAAGCACAGCAAGCGAAATTGGCAGGTCACTTGGAAAAGGTTGTGGCAGAGATTTGTTGCCATGAAGTTTATAAATAGCCACGAAAGATGTGGTTTTGTGACACAGAAAGAAATTTAACTTCAGGGGTCTGTAAGCAGGCAGGGATGTGACACTGCTTTTGCATTCTTTCGGGTGAGCTGGCACTTGGCAATGATGTCATGATGACATCGTCAGCACGCGCATTGTGTCAAAGGCATCCATTATGCAAGATGCCGCTGGTATGGGTGCATGTTTTTGGTAATATGTCCACCACCCGATTAAGCAAAATTATCATGTACACTCCTGATGATATTGTCATTGCTTATTTCTTTGCCATCGACAACATGGGAGTCGGCCTCGAAGATCACGGGGATGCCGGTATAGCAGGCACATGCCGACAGTGAATTTCACACGATGTGGTTTTGTTGCTACTAGCTTAGCATGTAAAATAATGCGTCTTCTGAATGACTTTTTGTACCCACTTGTAAAGAAAGCGAGGTGTCTCGGTAGTATAGTTGTTGCAAACTAGGTGGCAAGTTCGGTGTCGTCTTGTATTGACAGCAGCAATGGCACTGGCCAGTACAGTAAGTCGTTGCCAATGTTGTTTTGAGGGGCATTCAAAGACAGTGGATGTTTTTACTTTATTTGGTTGTCAACATTTTCTTTTTATCAGGACTTGCAAGAGTGGCCCTCAAGTATTCTCATCTCTCTCTCTCTTTTGGGAGTGGTAGTGTTGAGGCATGCTCCACAAAAACTTCATTGAAGTGAAAAAGCAGTAATTTTGATGCATTAAGTTCTGTGCTACACTGACGGGGAATAAAAGAAACTTCATTGCGTGAGAAAGTTTGTCGAGTTGGTATTCATTATGCAAGGATTTCACCGTATCGTCTTCCTTCCCATCATTCATTTCATGTTCCTCAGTTTCCTCTCAGGTTGGTTTGTTATCTTCCACGTTCTAACTCCATGTGTTATAGTACTGGCAGGATGCACTGATTATATATATATATATATATATTTTCTTTTTTTTCTCAAATATTATAGGTCAAGAAAGAACAGCATGCACGCTGACAGATGAAGTTCATTATGATTGCGGTAATAGGTTGGCTGTCCTCTTGTGTGCAGAGTACGATGCCATGACGAGGCTGGGAATCCCAGACCCCAAGGCTTACATCCGTCGGCATTTCAAGGACGAGCCGCTCGTGTTCCTCAAGACATTCTGCATCGGCCAGATGCTGCTGGCCCAGGTTGAAGCCGCCATTGACGAGGCTGCCGCCACAGGCTCCTGGGTGGATGTCGCAGTGAGTGCTTGCACCTTCCTGCTTAATTTAAAGCCTTATGCATTGTTGTCAGCATCAGCCTTGCAGCCTCTCACAGGGTAAAGGCATCACTCAAAGTTTCATGCAAAGTTTTACCTGCAGCGAAAAACTTTGTTAAATTGTTAATTTCGTTCATTTGAGGTTTAAAAGCTTCAGCAGCAAAAATTATTTCATAAATTCGCAGAACATTCCTGGTATATAGTATCCTGTCAGTAACCACTTATAAACAAATTGCAAGAAGGTTGAGCCAATGATTGCAAGGTTATGAGCGCCGGCGCACGTGGTGTAGATGGGGCTGAGAGCAATGCATCGGCACGGCTCACGGCACCTGAGATTAGTGTTTTGCATCATACTGTGGTGTAAATATTGGAAACTATGGCTGACTGCACTTAGTTCCCGCAGCTGACATCGAATAGCGCCCCTCGAATTAAATACAAAAGTGCAAAAAGATACTCGTTCTCAGGGGGAAAAAAAAAAGAAATTTCACACATTCGCCAGTAAAGCAGAGCATTGATGGCGATAGAAAAAGCAAAAAGACAACTACACGAAGTAAGGTTTGTAGTTTTATCGCTGTCACATGCGCTCGAGCAAAATTCACTCGATGACCAAGAATGCTTGCTGTCACAATGTGAGCAAACGCAACAGCCAACACTAGACGGGTGGGAACAAAATGCCCATGAAGGCACCAACCACCTCACCTCAGTCTTTGCACTTGCTGAAGACTACCTCCAAGATACAGCGTACGGCCCCCATATGGACAGCCATGCGCAGTTGCAGCAAAGGTAGAAGAGAGGAGACGCGCGCGCTTCGGGGAGAAGTCGAATAGGGCGCATTTCCTTCCCACCTCTAGCGCCTGCTTGATCACGTTACCACACGCTTGTCCCTTCCCCCACCTCTCTTGCGCTGAAGGAATCGTTAGCTCTGGCGTTTCTCCGAGGGCTCCGAGCTGCCACGCGCCCGCGGCCTCCGCAAGTTGTTACTTGACAAATGGCACATTGCCGTTTCCTGCATGCCATGTTCCGGCAAGCGCGCTTCCATGGCGTTTTTGCCACTCTAACTTTTCATGCAGAAGGACGTGTGCAAATAACATTTTCCTCTGCAGACATTTGAATAGTCTTTTGCTAGATTTACCAGAAATACAGGCGCCTATTACATGCTTGAAATGGTCGAAAACTTAGTTAAATCGAAACCATGTCATAAAAGTACTTGGCTAAATCACAAAAAACATACACGGGTTTCGATGGCGTTAAGATTGGGAAAGAAAAATAGTTTGTTACATCACGAATTTCATTAATCGAGGTTCATTATATTGAGGTTTGACCATATTGAAAAAACCAAATGATCGAGACATTGAATTCTAGATTCATTCGATTTGTAAATCGAACTATACAAACTCTCACTATTCGATCCAAAAACGAATAATCAGGTATTCACATATGCCTACTTTAAACCCCCCCCCCCCCCCAAATATACAAGCAGGCCTCAGCACACCCCGAATCTTTAGCCGTTAAAGTTTTTCAATGAACCAGTTTCAGTTTGAGTTCCCAGCAGCTGTATACTATTTCACGATGCAGGAGGAGGTCATGTGGGAGCAGGGCATTAAGGCTCAACCAGACGTACGCGTTCCAATGCGTCCGCACACGCCGCGCTGACTCGACGTCGCGTGGCGCCCGGCGGAGGAAGAGGGCGCGCACCCAAACGATGCACGAGTTGCCGCGCGTAGCCGCGCGTCTCGTCGCGGCGGCGCAGTGTTGCTAGCTTGCCATGTTCAAGGCAGTCTAGCCTTCGCTTAACGGCCACGTTAAGCAATGTGTTACATATTAGACAGTTTTAGTTTAGCGTCAGCATAGCAGCGCACGTTTTCTACAATTTTAGTTGACCGGTGATATCTTCGAATCTCAGAGGCCATATGCCGTTGTTGCGGCTATTTCGCGCCATTAGCGACAGGTGGCGCTGACATCTCGAATGTTTCTTTCGTTAGGCTTTGACTCGTTCGAAACGAGAAGCGATCTCGAAAACACCACGAGGTTATCCATAATACTCTGTCGTCGAAGCGGCCTGAGACTAAGCGAAAGCCGTTTACACAGTTATTTGCTACGAACGAAGTGCATTTTACAAAAGCAACGCCAAATTCAATTCGAAGCGGGCAGCCGGGACCGCCACCATGTTTCCCGCAAGCTCCGCAAACCCCGCAACAACGCTAGGGTGACCCGGGCTTGCCTGAACGTCGCGCGAAGAGTCGTTCCGGAAGTGACGTTGGCTTGCAGTGGTCATGTGAGGTGTGTCATGCTACTGACGCGAGCGGCAGCTTCCGGCGCGGGCGCAAAAATTCTAGCGGTTGTAGGTCTCCACGCCGCCGCGCGCCGACACGCGAAACAGCCTCCGCGCCTGACGCCGTACGCGCCCAGGCGTGGTGCGGCGCGTGCGGGCGCATTGGAACGCGTACGTCTGGTTGAGCCTTTACGATATTCTGGCACTCGCTGCAGTTCGCTCACTCATCTGGCATGCTGCTTCATTGGGCCACATTAGAACTAGCAGCATCACAGAGGACCAAGCAAGTCAGGATGAGTGCCAAAACGTCTATATGTCCTGCTCCAACTTGGCAATATTGCTCTTGAGAACCAAAACCAAAACTAGATTGTAGAAAAGATATAGCAATTTATTCAATGTGCTCTAAGACTCACCGGTGTTTTTTCTAGCGGTTCATCTGTCCAGGACCTTCATTTAACACAAAAAAATGAAAGGTAAACAATGCCGTGTCAGTACTCGTTTAATTGCCACCAGTGAAGAATCAAAATCTAAAGTATGTTGTGAGCCTGCATACAGGCCTCCAGACTGTCAACAGCTGTGTTGAAGTGTATTGCTTGGAATAGGTTTGAACCTAGTATGCTGCTTTCGTGATTCAGCTGCCTAGCCTGTGATGCCGAACAGTGCCTACCCGCCCATCTCAGTCAGCCCCGTGAATTAGTGTGCAACGTCTCTCACTCCTTTTCAAAGCAGTGACGGGAATTTGTGTTGTGGTGCATTCGAAGACGCTGTCAAAGCCTGCTCACCTTGCTTCCACAGCCCCTGCTGCCTTCGGTATTCAGCGCGGAGGACGTGTCGGGCATTGTTCAGTCGGTGCTCAAGTCACGACCACGGAATGTCAGCCAGTCGGTGCAGCAGTTGCTGGACACCATCATCGTCAGCGATGCCTTTGTCGACAGCTGCGTCCACTCCTTCGACCCACTCTTGACCGCCAAGGCCGAACTGGTAAGGGGACACTGCATGCAACTGCTGCCCGTTTCACATGGCTGCCGTGAACTCAGCCGCAGACAATTTTAAGTGAGAACTGCTTGGAAATAAACTCATATGATGAAAGTAAATTGGGTAATTGTTCTGTGAACTACCTGTACATTGTGATTTGTTGAGCAAGTAATGCCTGCCCGAACTCTCTAAATTATGCTAGATATATGGTTGCATGCGATTATTTAATCTTTGAATTTTACAAAAGCACCTGGCATATGTACCTGCACGTTCTGTGGCATGAACTATAAGACGAGGCCCATGAGCTAGGACTTGTATAACTGGGACAAAAAAAAAGCACTGAAAAACAAACATGCTAGATCCCTCGAAGAAACTAAAGGTCATTGCTGACGACCACTTAAAATGTGCTCCAGGCTGTTAACACGAACAACAAGTTTCAACATTAACAAATGTTCATAGAATTTTAATGTTGTGGCTCAAAAGAAGCAGGGTTTATTCAATAGGCATGAAGGTGAGCAAAAAAAATGGTGATGATCATTTTTCTTCATTTCTGCCCGATTCAATCCATCCATTACTTTTCAATTGCTGATGCAGGCACATGTACTGTAATAATAGTATCAGTGTCAAGAAATAGAATATGGCAATCAGTTACTCCAACTCTGCAATCACATGCATCTCCGAAAGAAGGATCGGTCCTTTATTTCCATGTAGCATTAGTGGACACACATTAGAGAATACCTGCCTGTTTAACTGTTTATGAGTTACATTAACCCTTTAAGGCACTATGTACCCAATTATGTACAAGATTGTGCACCAACAACAAAAGCATTGATGAAAGTAATGATATTTAAAATGTGCCACGTACGTATTGAAACACTTCTGACTAAAATTGTGCAGCAAGCTTGAATAAAATGTGCAACATGTTGTAGTAAAATGAGTTGAAAGGTAGCAGCTGGGTACTTTTGCTCATGTGAGTACAGTCGAACCTCGATATATCGAACAGCATGGCGATCACGGAATAGTTCTATATAGCCAGAATTCTATATATAACATCACATAAAAAACGCGTCAAATACTTGTACAAATCAATCAATGAAGCGATCGGGGATCGTTGTTCGGAGCGCACGTTTGGTTGCGCCACGTACAATTGGCCTCGGCTGCGCCGACTTCGTCAACGGCATGAAGTCAGTGCGGCCTAGGCCAATCGTGCGTGGCGCAACCGAATGTCGAACAACGATCCCCAACCGTGCCCCAATCACGGCGGAGTAAATACTCACTTGAAGCTTCACACAAAGTATTTATTTCTTTGGCTGAAAGTACTGCAGCAGTGTAGCCTGCCTCTTATTGGCAGCATGGGGTTAACCACGGAGTCCTCAACGTAGTCTAAACGATCTGCAAGCAATAGGCCGGTGCCTTCTATTGCGCCGCAGTAGCGACGAAGAAGGGCCAACACAGCTACAGCCTCAGTTAAGTCAGGAGCGGGACAACATCAGCGCTTGCGAGATCAACCTCAGCAGCGTCTTCATTTGGCTGCTACTTCCGCTGCGATCTCCACATCTGTCAGTCGAAGTATTTTGAAACACTGTCAGTAACAAAATATGAAGTAGCGTCTGCCACGGGGTCTCTGAGTGAGCCCAGCGAGGGCACATTGTCGCACATCTTTGTGGAAGCAAACTGCCAATTCTCGTGAGGCGCGGCAGGGGCAGAGCGCGGCACCGAGGAGGAGTTAGTGCGGCAAATGCAATGCATCATTGACGTCGAATTATCCAAGCTGTCGCTTACGTACGCCACTACGTTCAAATGGCACCCTTGTCGCAATCTATATGTGCAGCTATAGTGCGCAGCAGTCCGGAACGCCCATCGCGCCACTGCTATCTTCGAGGGTGTTCCGGAAAAGCTCGCCACCTGTCAACAGAGCGCACGTGGTCTGGGATAGTGGAGTTGGACATATCCATTTTACGTCCGACCTCATTCAAAATAAAAATTAAAACATGCATGCGATTTTCGAAATTATGTAGAAAGTGTTCGATGTATGCAATAATTCGATACATCCATGTTCGATATATCGAGGTTTGACTGTGTACTATTGTAGGTAGCAGATTAATTTCTTTGTTTTTCACAATGTGTTTGCACCAGGGAAAATTGCTGGGTAGGTGTTTTTTAAGCCTGCTAGACATGAAATAGTTGATTTTCTCATATCTGATGTTCCTCTATTGAGTTCAGTTGAAGTCCAGATTCTGTAAACTTGACAAAGCTCACTAAAGAATCGAAAATTTTTATTCTCTTCTGTAGCTGTACACATTTTATGATTGTGAATATGTAATAAATGCGGTGAAATTATGTTTTGTATAAACAGAATTAAGTGCACCTGATATGGCAATGGACAACAAGTATGCTTATATAGTTAACTATAGTCGCCGACGGATTTTTCGGACTTCGAAAATTCAGACTTGACGGATATTCTGGACTTCATAAATGCACTGTCAGTGTTCCCGTAGCACTAATGCATTTTCGTGACAGATTTTTCAGATGAATTTAGGCCCCAAAGTTATATTCTCCAGACTATAAGTCACTTGTTCCGACCCACGCTACTCAATCTTGGAAGCCACCATGTTTGATTTTCCGCCGACTTGGGCAGGCTTGGCTTCCAGTGGCTCGTTCTATAGCCTCCAAGATTGGGATCCGTACACTTTCAGTAGAGAGCGCACGACTTTCTCCAGTCTTGGAGGCCATGCCCGCTCTTCCTTGGCTGACAAAACGATTGAGGGGACTGCACGTTTATTTATTTCTTATTTATTTTTTCAGTCAGCACTATCGTCATAATTACTTAAAGCAAGATACATTTTTATTAATTTATTCAATTTTAAAGTTTCGGTTGCTATTTGCATGTGGTGTGTCCACAGAGAAGGTGTGTCTCGGCGATGGCGTCGCATCTTTGTGTGTGCTTGTGCGGCTTTGCATTTGTGTGATCGACACCACATCGTGTGCCTTCACCAGAGCCAAGTGGTGCTAACAATGTGGCTCACTTCTTCGATCTCCGGCAACGGAGATCACAAATTGCCAACACGGTGACGCTCTCGTTAGACTTTACGGAGATGACGTCACTCTTGTGCAAATCCAAGCAAATGTGGTCACCTCCAAGCGTAGTATGAGGCAGGGTGTTATTAAAGATTTTTTAAGTCGCTCTAAGCCTAATAAATTTTATATTTTTGCCTGAACTAGTTTTTCGGACTGTTCAATTTTTCAAACAATTTTTCGGTCCCCACGAGGTCCGGAACATCGGTCGGTCACTGTACTACCTGACGATGACTACCTATCATGACTGTCTATCAGAAGTTGTGATTGTTTAGAAAGAAAAAAATGTGGAGGATGCATCTCTAAATGTTAAGCTTATAGCATACAGAACATTTGTTAAGACAGTGCTAGAATGTGCTTTCATTTTTTTTAGTCCTAATCAGACGTCGCTAAAAAGCAAGTTAGAACAAATTTAAAGACTCATGGCATGTTTTGTTTGTGCCGGGTGTGGGAAGACAGAATTGTTGGTGGAGTGGTTACAGTCTTGTCTCAGCCTTTTAGAAATATGCAGAGATTATGCATTAGACATACCTAGGCGTGCACGAATATAAAAATTTTTTAATACGAATTGAATATGAATACTTAGCTTCGAATGTTGAATCAAATATCACATAATGGTATACACGTGCATTTATTAGCCGGTTTGGTTATTTTACCAGGCCGGAACATCGCAATTATGCATTCTCAATGGTAAAAAATTAGGCTAGTAAGCCGTTATACTAAAATATTGTATATTTGGCTCTTGTTATCTTGGAAAATTGAGTAATTTCGACTCGCTGTCTGTTCTCGCCAATCTATGCCTTACTATGCAACACCAAATGCCTGTAAACTCGGAGGAATTTGACTGTGCGAGCCATCACTCGTCGTATTTTCTGTTAAGCAATAAGCTCAGGATTGGGGTGGTGCTGCAAAAGTAACAAATGAGCAAGGCAAAAGCTGGGCTCGTACACAACGACAACATAGTGGGGCTCTGCTGTTTGAAGTTATCATCGCTTAGAAAAGAAACACAAGAGCATTGTTTAGTTTTTTCTATGTTTTATGCCACATGCAAGCAGGACTTCTGAAGCACAGCAAGTCCCCTCTGTTGTTTTCCTTCAGTGTGAAACACTTCACCGACTCACTGTTGTCAAGGTACGGTATTTGCAGAATGCAGTTGTCAAGGTACTACATTTGTTTGTAGTTGAAGAATGTAACGCAACCACCAATATAATGTGAGGTATACTACAGGAAGAAGGGAGAGGGCACCTTCGATTGGTATGGAAAAAAAACTTTCTGATTAGAACTCAAGTAAACATGTGTAATACATTCGCGGTCATTTATAATAGCACCTTTTAGCATACCGCAATGCGCAGGCATTTTGGTACCCATCGCGGAATGTCCAGCACCTGTGAGATCTGTACAAGTCCCGGATTTGCCTCGAGAACGTATTGCAGTAGCGGATCGGCCATTGCTCTACCCTGAAATGTTGTAACAGGCATGCGATACGCTGCACGGAGGCGGGACATGGGCACGCAGTTGGCAGCTGGTATATTTGCATAGTGAGAATGTGTCGACAGGGCATCGCTGGTGAGGATCGGCCCATTGTACCTGTACTCCCGGAAAGTGCATTCTTATTGCAGTTGGATTACCTTGCGCAGTCACCCCCATCCCCTTTCGTTGCACTGCAAGCGCACCCTCGCCTGCAAATCCGTGCCCCTTGCTACTGAGAGACTGGCTTTCCCGCAAAGCTTAGACATTCAGTGGGTGAGCGCGCTTTACAGGTGAAATTTTGACAGCAGCACGAAACCATTGCGAAATTCATCACATCAGACACGCATCTTTATATTAAATAAAAACAAACGCTAACAACCATGCTTGCAACTGCGAAGCCACCAATATATTCGATTTGTCTCTAATATTCGTATTCAGCCGAATATTAAAAAAAAATTGCAATGCATAGTTTTCAAATCCAACATAAATACTATTAAAAGTATAATATTTGGAAATATTCGAAATTTTCGAATATTCGCACACCCCTAGGCATATCCTTTCAAATGTGTGCGATAGGATCAATGCATCTCACCTTACGAAAACTTAAGGTCAGTGTGAATGTCAAGGCTCCCAGTGAAAGCCATTTCCTTCAACTGTCTTGTTTTCTGCATGTTCTGTCATAGGCACATGCATGAACCAAAGTACTGTAGTGAAATTTCACACTCGGTGCAAATTTCATGCAATTTCAGGGCGAGTACTTTAGAAGAAGAAAGTGCCAAGCAAGTATTTGCCTCACGTACCAGGTACCATCACGTACCATCACACATTGCTATGACCTGTCCACCTCGTTTGTTTTATTCATTCCTTTTTTTTATCTTTAAGAAGAAAAGGTTGGTATATACACGTAATAACGAGGCAGGCAGGCTGGACATTTCATGCTCATAGAACCCTCTGACAAAGGATGCCCATGACACTAACTGTGAAGTCATACGTTGGTTCTGAAAATTTTCAAGTTATGGCAAGCACTGTTAAGGTCATTTTAATCATCCAAGAAATTAGGATGCCTAAATAAATGTGTAAAATGGAAGCCACATTGGGCGCATCTCATGCTGTTCTGGTTTAATTCTGAACTTGCTGTGCACACATTTCACTTCATTCTTTTGTTACGTACCGGTAATGTGGTACTTGCTAAGTCTAATTCTGCCAAGGCTAAGTCTGATATACTGCAAGAGGTGCAGTATATCCTTATTATTCATTTCACTAATTTAACCTCTGACCTGTGCCCTGGCTTCACTACAGGTTAGAGAACAAATGAAATTTTAAGCTTAGTGAGTCCAAAATTGCCAATGAAATGCTGTATTATCAAGCAGTTCTGTTGCGAAGAGGGGTTTCAGCAAAATGAAACCCCTCAGCAAAAATGTAAAAATGCTCTGCAAATTCAGCAAAAATATTTGCTTTCTCTGAACCAAAAAGAAAACACACATACACACACACACATTCTTGACATCACACATTGCTATCTCCATAGTATCACCGAAGAGAAGCTGAACAGTACAGACGTCACGCAGTTTGCAATCACTTCAGTGTGTTCTGTGGCACCGCCAAGAATGGTGTGACAGTTCATAGAAGTTCTTGGGGGGTAGAAGCGACGCTGCCTCTCCCTGACCCCTCGGTTGTCCTCCCCATTTTAATGTTGTCGCGTTGGCAAACATTCAGAAATTTCTCATGTTGTGTGGAATTCGAATAAGGCCCCATATGTATTGGCAACAGATGTCACTGATTTCCATGTTCATTTCCCCATCTTGTGGCAACATGACAGGACTCTCAGAAGGGCGTGGTGTTCCTTGAAGCTACACCAACGGCACCGCCATCACACCACCGCCAACCAGCCGCTCCCACTCCCACCCCAACTGCAGCCGAGGACAGGCAGGACAAGAAGGATGAGCGCCGCAAGAAAGCAACAGGTACTGTCTTTACACAAATTTGCAAACAGTGAACACTCAAGTTTGAGCTGAGAAATCCAAGTAATCGCAGATTTGCACGGTCTGCTCGCCCAACTACTCACCTTTCTCCATCTTTTGTCAAACCATTGCAAGATTTGTATGGCCTTACCGCTGACTTTGTGCTCCATTCAAGTATCGGCGAGTTCATAGTGGCGATCGAGCAACTGTGAAACATTTAATGCTACTGTGGTAGCCTGCCCCTCACGTAAAATTCTTTCACTCAGGCCTTTGAGGTATTGTCCATGGATAAATAATTAAGTACAGTAATTAGCTATGTTACATGCTTGGTAGTCCTCATAAACGTGTAGCCACATTTTCGAGACTACGCAGGTTTCATTGATATTACAAATCCAGTCTAGAGGCCATATTTGGTAAGGATCCATTCAATTCTTTATCTTCTTTTTCGAAGTGATTCTTGAACATTTTCAGGCTCTACGATTCCAGCGTGCACTGCGGCAATGAAAGTATTTAAGTTGCTTCAAGGTATGCTCATATGAGCTGCCGAAGGCACAATCAATGTCCAAATTTTTTTATCCTTTAGGGGCCAGGAAAATGTCTGAAAAATCAGGCAGTCTAAAAATATGAATGCATGTCTTTTACTTCCCCCAAGGGCTCAGATCACCACAGGAACGTCAAAGATAGCTTTGAAGGCCTGCCAGTACACTTATTAGCCGTATCGGCACTCGTAGTGTGACAGGAGACGGCAGGTGTGCGTGTCTATAATTAATATAGCGTCCCGTGACAATGACCCCCTTACATTCTTGGTATGCTTCAGCGTAATATATCACATATGATTCACCGCATAACGTTGCTGTAGTGCTGCAAAGTTGACGTTTAGGAACTAGCATTTTTCAACGCTTGACCCTTCCTGTGCTTTCCGCACTTCAAAGCCATTTGTGAAGATGACAAAAGTAGGCTTGGCACCATTGCTGATAGAAGCAAATTCTTTCAATGAAAAACACGGCACCGAACAGCAGGAACCTTGGCAGCGAACGTCGCAGCAGCTAGGCCTAGCGTTGCCATGGTGGTGGCTACAGCTGCCAGCGAATTGGTGTGTGCGATAATCACAATGGCGGCGGTGGTGACTTCAATGCTGTTTCAGACCTGCGGTCATGGAAAAGGTCCGGAAAATCGGATGGCAAAGGAGTTCAACATCCGAAATTTCACTTCCTTATACATTGGCTCTCTGGGGCATGCGGCAGTGCCTCAAAGGCATCCAAATTATCTGGTATGTCAAAAAATATCGGGCGTCCGAAAAATCGGTCATTAACAGTACTCAGTAGTGCGCTTGTGATAACACAGGGTCACTATGCAGCAACAGCTAAAGCATGTGTCAGTTCCCTGTCAACTTCAATAGCAATGACAATGTGGATGGGGTCTGAAGAGTGGCCTTTTCTCGGTCCATTTCAGTTTTCTTGCTCATGAAGTTACTTTTTCAATAATGTGATAGCATTAATATGGATACTACAGGTGCATTTCTGCCTTCGCCGTCACCATGATGTTCTCTATAAAGTTCAAGGGTAATGACACCGTCACTGTGCATCCTACGGTGTATGTGCAAGCGAAAGCATGCGAGGGTAGCCAACGACCATGGCTCAATCTTACCCGCACGAAAGGGAGGAAAGCGGGGAGGAAGCACGCTGTTTTCCGTCGCCCGCAAGGCACCCAAGGTTGCAAGGCACCAGTTGGAGGTGAGGGAAGGGGGGGCAGCACTCTACACCGGCTGCAACTGCATGTGGGGTGGCTGCACGGGGTCGCATGTCCGTGTCTTGAGAGTAATCTGCATTGGGGGCAGAGTCTAGGCATGTCAAGAGATCTATAGCTTTGGGCGTGCTGTGTGTTCTCGGCTCCCAGTTTGCATTGAAGTGATAGACAGCATGAAGACAGCAGACTTAGCTTGCTGTTGCTGCCGTGCTTCATCCCGCCAGTGTTCTGACAGACAGTGTCCGTGCTCATCGAGTGTGATGTGTTCATGTTTGCTTTGTGCATTGACACCATGCTTACTAATTTAGTTAGCATGCAAATGTTTATAAGTTGATTCGGCCGATAAAAGGACCATCCTTACTTCGTATGGCTGTCTGCTAATTTGCTAATGTGATCGGTGCTTTGCTAGGGTCTGAATCCAAGCTAGTTGGTATGGCAACACTTTTAGGCAAGTAAAGCACAAAAAACATGGACAGTGAAAAGAATGAGGACATAAGCACTATGTGTGTCCTGATTCTTTTCACTGTCTGTGTTTTTTGCGCTTTACCTTCCTAAATATGGTGCTTCGCCTTTCGGGCGAAACTGCAACATTTTGTAATCGAACGGAGCTGTCTCTTTGACACTGTTCAGCAGGATTTTCTAGGACAATACAAAGGGGTCACAGAAAAATGAAGACTTTACTATTTAAAGTGGACAGAATTGGAAGCCTCAGCCCACTGCGTATGTTATATAAAGGAGACTCGTTGAAAGTCTTGTCAAACTCAAAAGTGTTATCAAAATGTTGGCTCTGTGCTGAGGCTTCACCTAATACAACAGAATGCCCCTCCACTTCTGTTTCATTTTTTATTGAAATGAAAGTAGGAGAAAGAAATTGAGTCACCTTATAATGGTGATAGCTACTCCTTTCCACATAATAGCAATTCAAGAAAACTGTACAGTAGACTTCCGTTAATTCAGCTTCGGTTAATCTGATTTTTCAGTTAATTCCATCCAGACCTTAAGGTCCCAGCCACCACCCACACATTTCTATGGAACAAGCTTTTGTTATTTTTATCCTGAAATTAGCTTTCCCCGGATAATTCGAACTTAGCTGATCAACATGCATGCACTCGACAGCTGGTGACTCCCCTAGCAGCAGCATCTCTCTAGGCGGTGCTCATTTTGTCGGTTCCATCAGGGTAGAATTAGCAGAAGTCAAGTGTGTTATAATGTATGGAAAAACATCACAAAATCAGGAAATCAACAGTGGAGAGAATAAATGCGGTCCCAACATAGTAGTTCGAAATACACAGCAGCATATAGACACAAAAGGCAAACACAAGTTGCCGCCAAGCTCTATACTCAGTCCTGAGCAAGCACGTGATGTGCTATGCAGACAAAATGAGCAGGTCCACAGATGAGGAAAACACAGACAAAGTAGGCTAATGTGGGCTGCATCACACGAGACTGATACAAGCACATATGGTGACGCAGTAAATCTTCTTCTTGGGCGAGTTGGTTGATACAATGGGCTAGTTGATATAATACAATACTTCGCGCTACAATGGCTTCAACACATATGATGAGAATGGATCACACTTACTAACCCATGTCTTCACACATTGTCAGGAAGCATGAAAGGGAACAATTGTCAACCACCTGACTGTAACATGAATTTACAAAGGAAATTCATGCTACTGTTTTTCATTGTTTTTTTTTTCTCCTTTTCATGAAATTTCCTCCACCTTGCAGATTTCTATGTAACTGCTTTGCCTCATTCACAGTCCCTGTGCTTCAAGTTGCAGATTAATTCGCCCTCTGTCTGCAATCTGCTAGCCTGATGTTTTGCTCGGATGGGAAAGAAGTTGGAGATTAATTCACCCTCTCTCTGCAATCTGCTAGCCTGATGTTTCGCTTAGATGGGAAAGTAATCACTCCGGAAGGGTCTTGACCCTGGGTTCGACCCCTAGGCCAGGACGACTTTTTCTTCATCTTCGAAGAGCTTTCTTTATGAGAAACCCATGCAGGATTTCTTTGTAGCTTCTTGTTAGTGTAGGGTGGATGACAATTTTCTCCTCTTATGAAACTCCATGTTGTGTATTCCCACAAAACTGATCTGCTATATTCAGTGTCATAGAGCACTTTCCCATGTTGCTTAGTACATAGTGTGAAATGATGTTGAAAACACATTCGTGCAGAATGGAGTACATGTTTACGATGCCTGCTTTCTCAATGAAATGTTCTAGCACATTGAGTGTTCTTCCCTGGGCTGTTTCCAATTATAGCTACTGTACTCATACACCAGGCAGGAAACTCCTTTATTTTTTTTCATTTTGTAAGCTAACTATCATTTCTCTGTTCCCATACACTTGCAGGTGGCAAGTCAGGTGGCGGGACACAGGGTCGAGAGACCAAGACGAAAGCTGTCAAGCCCAAGAAGCAGCAGCGGCGCGGCCGCGGGGCAGGTGACTCAGACTCTGAGGATGACGCTGGAGATGGACCGGGTCGTTCCCACCGCTCCCAGCAACAGCAGGAGCTGGAGTTCATGACAGTGGATGAGATGAGGGCGCAACTGGAACAACTTCCTCTGCTCCGTGACTGCCCACCGGAGCTGAGTCAGAGCATTGCTGAGAAGATCCACAGGTGAGGCAGGCTGCTGGCTTCCTGGTAAAACTTGCAAGTTTCAGCTAACCTGGGAAGCAGTGACAGCAGTAGCATGCTTCTGTCCATCATCAACCACATGCAGAAACGTACAGTTCAATCTCGTTAATTCGAGCTCTAAGAGGACTGGAAACTTATTCAAATAAAACGTAGTTCAAACTAAAGAAAGCCCCTGTGAATGTAGCTCCCAATCAATTGTGCAGCACAGTGTGCAAAACCAAAACACTCACTAGGCTCATATTGAAAAAGTCTTATCCTCCCTCCATCAGCTTACGACATGTACCGGAATAAGTCATAGTTTCGTTTAAACTCTGAGTGCGATAAGATCACACACTGCATGCTGTATGCTGTGGGCGCACTGAGCATGGCTGTCTGCACAGCCGCCATGCGTACAGGCACGGCCATGCACCATATCTTGGGCGTAATCTGCGATGGGTGCAAAGCTGGACGAGCAGAGACGGCGGGTTACTTCACACGTGGTGTTGTCCCGTGCCTGTAGTATTGGAGGTCGTGTAATCTGAAGTGTCGGACCTGCCTTGAAGCTAGAGCCAGCCTGAAGCATTCACTCTGCGAGGCCCGCGCTGTTCTTCATGCTAGCATTGTCTCAGTGAGTGTTCCTGGTCATCGAGTGAGATCTGTTCATGTTTGCCTCTGTGCGAGTGACACCATGCTTGTTAATTTGATTAGTAAGTGAATGGCTACTGCAACTTATACAGCCAATAAGACTACAAAAATTACTTTGTTAAGTTGTTTAAGGCTTTGCTGTCCCTATCGATGTCTCGGCTTTTGGACACAAGTGCAACTTTTCTTTTTCCTGCCTCTCTTAAGCTGGATGAGAAAGGGGATTCCGGTTCGGTGTATGTTCCCAACGTGTCTCCTCATCATTTTTACGGGGCATGCAACACTACGGTCTCATCACCTTTGCCTTTGGCTCGAGTTTGGCTGGAAGGTGTTCCATGGAAGCAACAAATTTCCCTGGAAATATTGTTACCAACTGTTATTGCTGCAGTGAAAGGTGTCTTCATAGCAATGACACATGGCACCACCATTCCAATGCGTAATAAAAGCAGCAAGTTTCCCTTGCGAGCAGTATGTTCTGCTGCCATCTCATGATGACCGTGGCAATGATCCTAATGGTAGGCTTTTGTGAATGCCACAAACGGAGCTTCGGTTTCATATCCGATTGTCTCAGAAATGACAACATGCATTAGAACTGGGTCACTTCAAGAGACAGAAAAAGAGCAGTTTGGATCAGAGAGCAAACGAGTATAGACAACATTCTAATAGACATCAAGAAAAAAAAATGGTGCGGGGCAGGTCATGTAATGCACAGATTAGGTAACCTTTGAACCAGTAGGGTGACAGAATGTGTACCAAGAGAAGGGAAGCGCAGTAGAGGATGGCAGAAGACTAGGTGGTGCGACGAAATTAGGAAATTTGCTGGTGCTAGTTGGAATCGGTTGGCGCAGGACAGGGGTAATTAGAGATCGCAGGGAGAGGCCTTCGTCCTGCAGTGGACATAAATAGGCTGGTGGTGATGATGATGATGATGATGAGATGTGGTAAGTGTTTCTTAGAGGCTTCTTCAGCTAACCTTATGTTACATTTTTAATGACCAGTCCCAGCCGACATGGCATTGTGCGCTTTGCCGTGCTTCACATGCCCTCTCTCGCACATGCAGGCCACTGACGCGCAAGTACCAGGAAGTGGCACGGTCAGTGTTCCTGGCATCATCCAGTGCGTCTGGCGCGGCACGACGCAAGACATTTGCCGAGCTGCAGGAGAAGGTCTCATCCCTCCTGCTGAGCATCCAGCAGTTTGACCGGGGAATCAAGGCTGTGCCGGCAGGTCAGTGACCTCTCCTCATATGGACTCACAAATCTGCCTGCAAAGGATGTCCCAGAGAAATCTAGCACAAATTTCACCAAGAAGGTCAAGAAGGATCCTCTCCAGGCACTCCATGTACAATCATACAGTATTTACACAAATGTAAGTCGACAGCCCTGTGTCACATGTCGGGGAAAAACTAGAAGGGTGTACCCAAAGGCGCATTCCACCTATTATTCGCTGCACTGCTCGCCCTCACTAGTGCTGCTGTCATCATGGCTGCTGTGGTCCCACAGCATGTCGTTGTTAAGTGAAATCCCACGCTTCACTAATGACCACACCACGACTTTGCCACACCGCGCGAAGTCGTGGTGGGGTGAAGTCATGCGGTGAAGTCATGTGGTGAAGTCACGTGGTGTGGTGAAGTCGGTGTGGCGAAGTCATGGCGAAGCACCCAACTGCACCCAGCCGTCAGAGAGGCTCTATTCACACACCCAGTTGTCGTAAGTTTGTGGCCTGGAAAAAAAACTTGGTCAGCTTACAACTATGTAAATATGGTACTTACAAATGCCTCGAAATTGCAGACACCACCAACAAAACGTTTCCTCAGACTCGTGCATTTAATGAGCCGTAAATCTTGGGCAGGGAAAATTCCTGTTCTTAAATTTTTGCTTCATTATTCCTTGGCTTGATCTGTCACTTTCTAAAGCCCACTCTAAAGTCTCTGTTTCTAAAAGACCCCCTTCCCTTCTTTTTCAATCAAGTTGAAGATCTGCTTGGGAGTGACAACTGATGACAGCATTGAGGCCACTGAGAGAGGGAAGGAGGCAGTGGTACATGAAGACAGCAGTGGTGACGAACCTACATACTAACCAAGAATATCGATCAGGCAGGCAATAGCAGCATTTGATGCTCTCCAGTTAGTATACCTTGCGTCACTGCTGTAGTTTCTCCTCTGAGTATGCTGCAGACCTAACCAAAAATATTTTAAGTCTTTATTCTTCAAGGTATGGGGCTGGAAACTTGTACATGTATGTAATGTTATGTGTTTATTTCATATATGAGGTCCATTTCTTGTTTATCTCCTTTGGTTCTAATTTTATGCAAACATCCTTTAATTATTTTCTACCGAGATCTGCAAAATATCATCTCCTTGGATTTCACTACATAGGATATCAATGGCTTCTGTATTATGTAAGGAATGCCGTCGGACCAACCTTATTGCTCTGCCTCGCCTAGAACACGAGTTGGGAGGTTTTGAAGCTGAAACTCGAAAGAGTGTTTTTCTGGTGCTTAAATTTGAAGCTTTAAGTTTTAGTTGTTCTGTTTGTTGCTTCCAGCGGAGGAACTACAGGCCCAGCTGGCCAAGCACCTCCTGCGGACACTGTGCTCGGACTTGGTCAACTTGGTCGTCGGCTACCTGGCTGCAGAACACGCCAAGGAAGCAGAAACACCAGCCAACATGGCCCCTGAGGTACACGTCCCGATTGCAAAGGACAATTTGAGCGCGCAGAGCATAGTGATGTCAACAGTGCGTAAAGCCACCAAAGGAGGCCAATAACACTCGAAGCAATAACACTTGAAGCAAAGAATAGGTTAAAACTTTTTAAAAGGTGTTAAGTCTTAGACCAAAAGAATATAAATTTTTATTTTTCTTGTTATGGTGCTAAAAACTTGTAGGTATAAGTAATTTTATCAGCTTGTTTCAAATAATGGAACAATTTTGTTTTTTCTCATTTTGCCCTATGTTTATGGAAGCATCCTTTATTTCACTTGCGGGAAACATTTGAAAAAAATTGGTTTCTCAGGTTTCGCTAAGCAGGGTATCAACAACACCTTCTGCATGACTCAAGAAATTTAATAAGACCGACTGTATTGCTCTGTTGACCCCAGAGTAAGACTTGCTAGATATTGAAGTTACACTCTTCTGAACTCCCGACATTGAAGTCTCACAAAATTTGGTGAAGAGTGTTTAAAACTGCTAAGTTTGCATTTATGTTCAGCCAGTTTGTGAAGGCTTGCAGTAAGTTTAATCCGAAAGGTGTCTGGAGTGAACATGAGTCCAGCTGCCATTTGTAATTGAAACACTGTGCTTCACTACACAGTCACAAGGCTGTATATATGTCATTACAAGTCATTAGTCGCTGAAGAATGGTTTGTCAAATGCATCCGTTGTTTGCATCAGACATGCAAATTGCATTTTATCATAGCTGTCGCACTGCAGTACGAGCAAAAGCACGACGATGCTTGTTGCATGCAACTCAAAGTAACGAGCTCATGCACGTCCGAACAGGTGCGGCAGAAGCTGATCCAGAAGCTGCCAGGCGACGTCAGGGGTCCTGTGCTCAAGCTGCACCAGTCGCTGTCGGCCAAGGTAGGCAACACTAAACCTTTTGACGATTAGCCCGGCAGGGGTATGCTGTGCTGCTTACCTCAAGGTCATCCTGGCCACAACGATTGCATTCTGATGGCGGTGAAATGCAAAGGCGCTTGTTTACTTAGATGTAGGTGCACATTAAGGAAGCCCAGGTGGTCGTAATTAATGCGGAGTCCCTCCCACTCGTAATCAATCGCACCTCATAATATCTGGGTTCTGGCATGTAAAGTCCTTTAGTTGAATAAAATTATTTTAACACATTTTCGAAGTTGTAGAAACTCTACTGCATGTTTCTCGCACGTAAAAGAATGACACCTAGCAAGTGTGAAGGTTAGGAAACTCTTTAATTTGGTACTGAAGTTCTTTCGAAGTGCCAGACGTGGCATTATTAACATTATCATGATGACACGAGGCAAAATTTGCCGATGTCGTGTAGCAATAAGTATGGTGTTGTGACTCATAGAAAATAAGTGAGAGTGCTGCATGCTCTTTCTCTCTCTGTGCTTTCATGCGGCAGCCGCAGAGATCACAAGAACGGAGTGGGCGAGCTAGCTTGTCACAACAATGTGATGCATCTGTCTCGTGGATACCGAAACTGCTTCGCAGAATCAAGTATTATTGTGAATTATTTAAAGTGGTCTCACGCTTTCCAGTATTTGTGTTAGGGCTTAGAGGGCTTGGATTTTCATTTAATGAAAAAAAAAAAATGTCGTAATGGCCTATCAGTACACAGAGCAGAGAAGCATGCTGCATGACAGGGGTGTTTAAAGGTCACGAGACAGTTCTTGGACTGTATCTTTGTTGGGGACAAATGGTCACAGCAACGAAATTTTGCAAAGCCTTATTTTCAATGGTGTTGCTATAGTTTCATATTTTAACAAACAGGTACTGTGTCTGCATTTCGCCACAACATACTGCTTTTGTTTATTTGTGCCTTGGTGTCTCGTGAAACAACCAGATGCTGCATATTCACCACGTATTCTTTGCTGACACAGAGTGTTCGGTCTTATTATTTGAGGCAGAAAGCTGAGAAGTTTACGAGGGGCAGTCAAAAAGTTCCCGGAATTGCTTTGCCGAAGCCGAATGAGCGATAAGATAATGTGCACACACTTGGGTAGGGGGCTAAGTATGTTTGCACGCGGGCAGAGCAGGCCTGGGCAGGTTTCAGTGTGCAGTGGCGTCACTGTGCTGTGTGACGTGCATGTCACACAGCACAGTGACGCTGTGTGACGCTGAGTGGTGGGCAGTCGGTACAACGTCGCAGTTCGAACAGCGTGCGAACATTAAGTTCATGTGCAAATTGGGAAAATCAGCTTGAGAGACGCTATCAGCCCTGCTGCAAGTGTACGATGCTAATGCATTAGAGAAAACCGCAGTTTATGACTGTTTGCATAGCTTTAAGAAAGGCCAGGAGACGTTAGAGGACGACGAGCTCAAGGGGAGACCGTCGACGTCCCGAAACGATGGAACGATTGCCAAAGTGCAACGACTGATTCGCCGTGATCAAAGAATGACAATCAAGCAATTAAAGCATGAATTGGGTATCTCACGCGGACCAATTTATGCCATTTTATGTAATGATTTGAAAATGAGACGCATCAGTGCGAAGTTTGTTCCAAGACAGCTTAACACGGATCAGATGGAAGCTGGCGAGCTGTTTGAGACAAGTACGCAGGACCCAACGTTGCTCCAACACATTGTCACTGGTGATGAGTCTTGGGTGTTCGCCTACGACCCGGCGACGAAACAACAGTCATCGGAGTAACACACACCAGCGTCTCCCAGACCAAAAAGATCACGCATCGTCAGATCCAATGTCAAAGACATCGATGGTTTGGTGCACCATGAGTTCGTACCTCTGGACAATCTGTTACTGGCCATCTATATATGCAAGTTTTGCAGAGGGTACACGATGCGGTTCAAAGGACGCGACGGGACAAGTGGCAAGGCAAGTGGTGTTTGCATCACGATAACACGCCAAGCCATGGCATTGCTTGTTGTGGAGCGATTCCTCGCTGAGAATAACATTCCGGTCGGCCCTCAACTACCGTACTCTCCGGATGTCGCTCCAAGTGACTTTTAGCTGTTCCCTACTCTGCAAATTGGCCTCAAGGGGACACATTTTGCAACCGTGGAGGACATCAAAGCAAATACGTTGGCTAAGCTCCGATAGATTCCGAAAAAAGCCTTTTACGACTGTTTCCAACAATGGCAGCAGCAATGGAGCAAGTGTGTGTGTGCATAAAGGTTCGACTTCGAAGTTGATTAGGTAAGCATTCGCATAGGTCGTAATATTAGCACGCTGGAACCACCGTTTCGGGAACTTTTTGACTGTCCCTCATATATCTTGCTTGTATGCATAAAGGTTTACATGTTGCCATGATGACGGGTGGTTGATTAGAGTAATAGACTGCCAAGTGATAGGAAATGCTATTGATGGTGGGGTGATGGTGATGGTAAGTCAATGGTGCAATGAGATCGAGGAATTTGCGGGCATAGGATGGAGCAAAGTGATGCAAGGTAGGGAATACTAGATTGCTAACAGAGACCTTCATCATGCAGTGGAAATGAATGAGTGATGGGGATGATGAATCGTGTTTCGTACGCTGAAGTGTTTGAAAATTTGAATCTGGAGGTGACTGGAGCGTTTTGTTGTGCGCCAGACGCTGGAAGACTTCCTGACCGATGTGGATGCGGTGTTGGGATCGGGCGTGTGCGATATGATCATCCGCTCCGACAAGAAGAAAGAGAGGCAAGTTATTCTTCTCCATCCATCTTCTTCTGTGTGTCTACTAAACTAGCTAATTTCTAGCAGCAGAAGATCATTTCAAGCGAGAGCGTTTTTGGCACTTTCTTACAACAGCATGCTTGGTATCGTGCCAGAAACACTGTCAGCTGTAGACACTGATGCATCTGGAACTAATCTCATGAAAATGAAAGTATCCCCCAAAATATATGCCTGAGAATACCGCCCCCAGAGAACCAAACATCTCAGCATGCTGAAAATTGAAGGTAATGGGGGGGGCAATAAGGATGATGCATAGGCAAAATTGCAAGCATTGTGGATAATTAGATGCTCTTTGGGAAGTTGTGATAGTTTCAGCAATTGATAGCCCTAGCACATTTCGATGCCTTACAGAAAAGCTCTGAGTATACGACTGGCTATGTCAGGTAGAAACCTTGTGTAAGTACATTTTATCCTCTTCAGGCACCAATTAAATCTATCATTTAATTTAGTTTCATAACATTTTTTCACAACAGCCTCATGAAAAGCGTACAGCTACAGAATGCATTAAGAATTTTCATTTCTTTAGCGAGTATAGTCAAGTGTACAGAATGTGGACTCCATGCAATAACTCTGTACAGTAACTTTAGATATGAGAACGTAAGCCCTAAACCCAATCCAGTCACTTGTAAAATATGTCTGATATCAAATATAAGGCAAAGCATCCATTGCGATAGCAAATTAGTAGACAGCTGTACGAAGTAAGGATAATAGTCTTATTGGCCGTATAAAGCATGGTGTCAGGTGCACACAAGCAAGCATGAGCACATCTCACTCGACAACCGCAGAAACTCGCTGTCAAAACGTTGGCGTGATGAAGCACAGCAGCAGCGAGAGAATTGACCTTTGTGCTGCCTCACACTTCAAAACGAACTGAACGGCGAAAACACAGTGCACATGAAGCTGTCAGCACTCGCTGTGCTTTGCCCCCATCGCAGATCACTTTCAAAATAGGGCCCACGCAGCCATACCATATGCAGCAGCCACTATAGTGGAACGCTCCCGTTGTGCCTTGTGCGTGATGGAAGACAACGCATTTCCTCCCCACTTTAACTCGCACATACAGCGCGCAGCGACATTATCGCCCTTGGACTTTATATGGAACATCACGGCGACTGCAGAAATTTGCCTGGAGTGTCCGTATAATTGCTATCGCAAAAAAACAGTGAAATAAGTGAACTGGCATCGTCAGTACATGACAGTGTACTGACGACGAGCCCAAACATCCAGTCGTTTACAATGTAACTCGTTCTTCTAAAACACTTCAAGTGGCTCAAGATGTATGCGACTTATATTAAAAATAATTAATTTTCTTGGTGCCTTTCCTTTTGATGCACTATTTTGGCATGCAATGCCATGCTGTCCAAATATTAAGGTTATAGGGCGAATGAGGAAAAGTTGCAATTTAATGTCAAAGCCTTACTAATGGTGCTGAGGCTTGCCAGGATTCCAAAACACTTGCCATAAAGGAACAATTCACTGTAACAGGTTGACAATTTGTAGGGACAGTGTGCGTGTTTGGGTAAACATGCTGGCAAGATCTCAAATTTGCGAAGCAATTAGTTCTGGCACAACAAAGCAACAAAGTGTTGCACAAGTTGTGGGAATGCCCTTTTGCACAGTGAATTAATTTCAAAATTTTCTGTGTAAGGGAATGTACAGTCGGTGTGACCCTTTTGTAGAGCGCAGGAACGGCAGCCTCTGGGGCGCTCAGGAGCCAGCCAGCAATGTGTAATGGTAGTTCACAAGGGTGACGCCGACTATACAGAGATTTCAAGACCAAACATTGCACACATACAAGTTCAGACCTTCCTCACATTGGGACATGCATTAAAAGCTTTCTTTTGAAGTTTGAAAATGTTAATTTATAAGCATTTATTGCAAGAGGTGTGTCGGCATAACTTTAAGAGACGGAAAGAGAGCGGTTTGGATCAGAGAACAAATGGGTGTAGACGATATTCTAATTGACATTAAGAGGAAAAAATGGCACTGGGCAGGTCATGTAATGCGCAGATTGGATAACTGTTGGACCATTAGGGTGACAGAATGGGTACCAAGAGAAGGGAAGTACAGTAGAGGACGACAGAAGAATAGGTGGTGCGACGAAATTAGGAAATTTGTGGGTGCTAGTTGGCATCAGTTGGCGCAGGGCAGGGGTAATTGGACATCGCAGGGAGAGGCCTTTGCGTGCATTGGACATAATTTAGGTTTATTATTATTATTATTATTATTATTATTATTATTATTGCAAGCAGGTGCACATTCAAGGACACAGCCACTGGAAAAGCACCAACGATGCACCAAGGGAGAATCGCATTTGCAGTGTTGGCTGAAATAGCGCACTAATAATTGACACTTAACAGTTTACAGTTAAACAGCCGTACATGTGCACGACCAGTCACAGTACCAGCTTTGCTGGATGTTGGGCTGCAATTCTGCGGGGTAGCTCGCTTCTGATGGCTTTCTTACCTGTTATGGCTGAATAACTCTTAACTTGAGCGCACTTTCAGGCTACCCTCTAGCTGTGCTTGTACAAAGCTGGGAAGTGATAGCTGGATCATTGGCATGTCCAGTGCCCCTGTCATAAGTCTTCCAATTTTGTGACGTCCCGGGTTTCACGACTAATCACTAGTGCAGTCCTAGCGAATTCCCCATGGAAACTGTGCATTAAAAATCTCAATTATCTGACGTGAGATTGCTCACGTCCCCTTTGGTGACCCATGTGAAACTGCGAACCCAGCAGTGTATATGTGTGAAGCACTTCCAGCTTCTAGCAGCTCCCTCACGTTGTCGTCCCCTCCACTAGGAAACATATCACCCCTTTCCGGGATCCCTCCTCACCTCCTTTTTGCTTCCCTCATGTTTGCTGTCCTTGCAATTTTCATTTCTCTTCCCCCTCTTCACGTCACTCAACTGTTGCCCGCCTTCGTCTCTTCGTTACCGTCTCATTGCGCTTTGTCTCTTGGCGTTTTTTCTCAGCAGTGCCTGCTCCTGTCACAGAATTTGTTTACACATGCAGCCGAGAGGGTGCTTGGTGCTGTGACAAGCTCGCTATCTTCGTACAAGCTGCATGTTTCGATGCATCCATTGCCAAGTCTCACGAAAGTAAAATTATCTCTGAAAGTGATCGCCCGAGAATACTGCCTTACCCATATGGAAAGTGAGGAAGCATGTGTGAAGATCGAACCGATTAGTCGCCGGAAGGCACGCAGATCATATCTGATGCAGCATGTTCATGCACACAGTTTGTAGCTTTGTTTACACACAAGCACACAAGACTTCTCAAACATCCATCCTTGTGTTTCCACTTTTGCGCGGGTCATCGTATCATGCCGACAATGCTAGCTGCCACCTCAGAAGAGGACGACACTACAGATGCTGGTGCACTTGTGCCTGTGTTCGCGGCTAATGTACAGCATAGCATAGACAACATTCGGAGGGTCGTCTGTGTAGGCGACGATGCCATAGGTGACCTACTTGAAGATGTTGTTGCACTTGAAAGTGCTTGCTGTGTGGATCACAGAAAGCCTATCAGATATTGACCGATCTTTTGAACTCTCTAATTGAGAAATAAACGTTTTAGCATGCTGGTGGGTGCAGATCGCGGTACAATAAGCCTCCAATAAAGCGTGATTGGCACTTTGCAATGCAGTACTACAGTCGAACCTCGATATATCAGACACCGCGGTGATCACAAGATAGTTCAGTATAGCCAGAATTCTATATATAAGATAACGTAACAAACACATAAAGAACTTATGCAAATCAATCAATGAACCTATCGTGGCTCAGTAAATACTCACTTGAAGCTTCACACAAAGTATTTATTTCTTTGGCTGAAAGTACTGCAGCAGTGTAGCCTGCTTCTTATTGGCAGCCATGTGCTTAACCATGGCGTCCTCAACATAATCCAAATGATCCACAAGCAATGGGCCGGTGCCTTCTATTGCACCACAGTAACGGTGAAGAAGGGCCAAAGCAGCTACAGCCTCAGTTGAAGTTTGCAGCGGGGCAACATCAGCACTTGCGGGATCAACCTCGGCAGCGTCTTCATTTGCGCGCTACTTCCGCTGCGATTTCCACGTCCATCAATCAAAGCATTTTGAAACACTGTCAAAAACAAAGTATTAGGTGGCGTCTGCCATGGGGTCTATGAGTGAGCCCAGTGAATGCACACTGTCGCGCATCTTTGTGGAAGCAAACCGCCATTCCTCACGAGGCGCGGTAGGTGCAGAGCGTGGCACCAAGGAGCAGTCAGTGCGGCAAATGCAATGTGTCGTTGATGTTGTCCAACTAGCCAAGCCGCCGCATGTGTACACATGCCCAGTGAATCGCGCCATCGCTATTTTCGAGGGTGTTGTAGGAAATCTCGCCGCCTGTCAACAACACACACATGGTCTGGGGTGGCAGAGTTCAATATATCCATTTTATGTCCAACCCCGTTTGAAATAAAAAATGCATATTTTCTATTTTCTAGAATACTAGGAAAGTATTCGATATACACAGTAATTCGATACAGTAGAATCTCGATGATACGATTACGGTTGATGCGAATTTCGCGATGATACGAATTTCAAAAGTGTTTTGGATGGTCTACGTTATATAGAATACGCTATGATTTGGGATTATACGAACAGTTTCTCAAGCCTTCGCGGATGATACGAACGCGCCGATGACCGGCGCACGCGAGCGGGGCGACGCGGCTGGTCTCGGAGGGGGAGAGTAGCCACCATGGCTAATGCGCGGTAGCTGGCCCTTTCCACGCCAGCATCCCTTGACCTCCAGTCTGCGCTGGCTGAGCGGCCACTGGCCCTCCTCTCCACACCGGTCTCCCTTCACCTCCACGTCTTTTCAAGCCCGCTTCCCTTCACCCTCTGCCGGCCGAGCGGCAGCTGCCACAGGCCCTCCTCTCCACACGCCTCCCTTCACCTCCACGTCGCCGCCGCCGCCCATGCCGCCGCCGTAGAGTAAAGTGCGCTCGGCACATGGCTCGGCACGAAACCTCTAACCAGGGCGAGTCACGTGCCTGACAACTCTGCGTCGCCCATTTCCTGGCAGCCATCGGCGTACGCTAGCTTCTTTTTCTTCTTTCTTTTTTCGCTACGCCGCGCTTTCGCGCAGGGCGACCCGATCTGAAAGGAAAAGCCGAATCGCCATCGCCATCACAGGAAGCTGCGCGCTGCTGCTGCATGCGTCTGTTCAGTGTTCGCTGCTGCTGCTGCTGCTGCCCTGTGCGTTTTGCAACGTGGACTACCTGAACCTGACGGGCGGAAGTTTAGTGCGCGCGGAAAGACCGGTTTGCTGTTCGACATGTCGCGAAAACGGAAGGCCCTTTCGTTTAAGGAGAAAATTGAAATACTCAAGAAGGTCGACGACAACCCGAAGAAGAAACGTGTCGAGTTGGCGAAGGAGCTAGGCATAGCACCGTCGACGCTGTGCACCATTGTTGGGCAGCGAGACGTTGTGATGAAGAATGCCCAGCACTTCGGCGTGAACGTCAAACAGGCGAAGACGGCTACACACGTGAAGCTGGAAGAGGTCCTGCTGACATGGTTTGGCGAAGTTACAGCGGCCGGCGTCAACGTGGACGGCAAGGTGCTACGCGAGAAGGCGGACAACATTGCGCTTTCCCTGGGAATCGAAAATTTCCAAGCTTCCGGGGGATGGCTGCATCGTTTTAAAGAGAGGCATGGACTTGTCTACAGAGTCGTTTGCGGTGAAGGAAAGAAAGTGGACCAGTCAGCCGTCAGCGACTGGCTGAACACGCTGCCGGCACTGATTTCAGACTATGCACCGCGCGACATATTTAATGCTGACGAGGCGGGCCTCTTTTTCAATTTACAACCAGAGAGGAGCTTGTGTGTGAAGGGCCAGGCTTGCCAGGGCGGCCAAAAAAGTAAGGAGAGGATCACCGTGCTTTTTTGCGTGAATGCCGACGGCTCGGAGAAAATTCAGCTTACCGTCATAGGCAAGTCCAAACAGCCGAGGTGCTTTCGATCGGCAGGACGTTTACCTTGCTTTTATAAGGGCAACAAGAAAGCGTGGATGACCGCGGAATTTTTCCGCGAGTTCCTCACGATCCTGGATCGAAAAATGGCTGCAAAAAACCGAAAGATCTTGCTTTTCTTAGATCAGTGTTCGGCGCACCCAAAGGAAACGACCTTCAACAACGTCACCGTAAGGTTCCTGCCTGCCAACACTACCAGCCATTTGCAGCCACTGGACGCTGGAATAATTCGGAATGTAAAGCATCATTTCAAAGGACTCTTAGTAAGGCGTCTCCTGGCAAAGATTGATCGCAAAGATGAAAATTTGCGGATCAGCCTGCTCGATGCGTTGCATTTTTTGGCGATGTCCTGGGATAATGTGACCTCGGACACCATCGCGAACTGTTTTCGCAAATGTGGGTTTAAAACGGGACGGGACGCGGCTCCGACGGGAGAAAATGAAGAGCCCGATGAGGACTTTCGAATTGAAGGCTGGGGGAGTCTGCAAACTGAAGCTTCCGCACACGACTTCGTCACCGCGGACGACAACGTCGCGACCTGCGGGTTAAGGTCCATTGAAGAGTTGGTCGACGAAGTGAATGAAGTCGAGACCGAGAGTGATTGGGAAGACGCCGACGAGTGCGATCAGCTGCCGTCGACGTCAGAAAGCCTTAACGCTCTCGATGTTCTGCGCCGCACCGTAAGTGCCGGCAACGTGAGCGACGAAACCGCTGCACGATTTTATGCATTTCAGGCGTGTCTCGTCAACGACCTCGAGGGCAAAAAAGTGCAAGCGAGCATAACTGACTTTTTCGGCCGGAAGTAGCTGTGGCCAATAAAGTTTGTGTTCATTATCATGTCGAGATTGGCTTGTTTTGGCTCATACGAATTCGGGATGATACGAATATTTCGCGTGCTCCCGAGGAATTCGTATCATCGAGATTCTACTGTATATCCATGTTCGATATATCGAGGTTGGACTGTATTCTTTTCTCATTTACTTTTTACAGTGCAGTCCACTTATAACGATATCGAGAAAGACGAAAAATATGATCGTTATAACCGATGATCGCTATATCTGGACTGCAGTTACCAAAAAAAAAAAATTTTTTTAAACGCGTTTGCGCTCTTTACCTTTGCAGCTCTGAACTCGAATTCGCTACTTGCTCTAAAGAATAGATGATGTGTACAGTAGGCCGTGAAAAACAAACTTTATTTCTAGCGCCAATGACCGTGTCAAGGATTAGGCGCGCCGAAATAGTCCGAAATCTGCACTTGCTTTTGCGGCAGCTTCAGCTTCACAACCGCGGTGTGCATGGATTCCAGCTGCTGCGCGAACACTGGCGGCAATCCTTTAGCATGCATAAAATCAATTAAGGAGTCGATCGACGACAGTGCACTTTGCGTGGACATCGTGGTCGGGGTCAAGGTGCCACTGTCGATCTCGTTGTCACTGTCGCTGATGCCGTCGCCACCGTCGCACAACTTTGTGTCTGTCGAGACAGCACATCTTCGGCGATCGCCTCGTCGATGACTTCATCGCAGAACGAGGCAGCACTGTCTGCAGTCAAAAACTCCTCCTTCGACACACCACCTGTGTCACCAGTAGGAACGAGCTCCCAGAGCTCGGTTATGTCAGCGAATTCCACCGGGTCGGTCTCAGCGGGTTGGGGAAGTTCGTCCTTACGCACAAAGCCCGCCTTCTTGAAGCAATTGGTGATGAACCACTGGTAAAGCGCCTCTTCAACATCGGCGTACAAAGGGTCTCTGGCAGAGTTCTGACTGGTGTGGTTTAAACCTGTTGCCAGCTTTGCGGGTCAATGTTGCCAGACTGCCTGCCAAATTTGACGGGAAAAAGCACCGTCAAATGTAGCGAATGCAACACGCCGTTTTCGATTGCGCACAGAGTTACCAGATCACACGCGCGCAGGCTCCCAGCTCCTGACAGTACCGGAAAGCTGCTGCATAACCCGCGCGCTTTCGAATCGCTTGCTTGTTGTGGGCCCTGTTCTCCGACGGTACGAAGCGCTTTCTTTCGCTGCACACGCTTTGGCTGGTCCGCGCGGGACGAGGCTTTCGCTGGATCTGAAACTGAAATGCGTCGCATAACGATATATCGCTGCGCGCTCTCGCTACAACGTTAGAAAAGGGTTGCATCGCCTTGATTTGCACAGGCAGTCTCCTGACGGTTACGCTGCTCGCAATAAAGACTTTACTGGAACTGACACGCGTCGCATAACACTTGGGGCGCGATATATCGCTGTGCGCTCTCGCTACAACGTTAGAAAAGGGTTGGATCGCCTTGATTTGCAATAGGCAGTCTCCTGACGGTTACGCTGCTCGCAATAAAGACTTTTCTGGAACTGACACGCGTCGCATAACACTTGGGGCGCGATATATCGCTGCGCGCTCTCGCTACAACGTTAGAAAAGGGTTGGATCGCCTTGATTTGCATAGGCAGTGTCCTGACAGTTACGCTGCTCGCAATAAAGACTTTTCTGGAACTGACACGCGTCGCATAACACTTGGGGCGCGATATATCGCTGCGCGCTCTCGCTACAATGTTAGAAAAGGGTTGGATCGCCTTGATTTGCAACAGGCAGTCTCCTGACGGTTACGCTGCTCGCATTAAAGACTTTTCTGGAACTGACACGCGTCGCATAACACTTGGGGCGCGATATATCGCTGCGCGCTCTCGCTACAACGTTAGAAAAGGGTTGGATCGCCTTGATTTGCAACAGGCAGTCTCCTGACGATTACGCTGCTCGCAATACTCTGTTCGGAAACGGAGACGCGTCGCATAACTCTTGGTGCATAACCCTTGGTGCAAGAGTTAAGCGACGCGTCTCCGTTTCCGAACAGAGTATTGCGAGCAGCGTAATCGTCAGGAGACTGCCTGTTGCAAATCAAGGCGATCCAACCCTTTTCTAACGTTGTAGCGAGAGCGTGCAGCGATATATCGCGCCCCAAGTGTTATGCGACGCGTGTCAGTTCCAGAAAAGTTTTTATTGCGAGCAGCGTAACTGTCAGGACACTGCCTATGCAAATCAAGGCGATCCAACCCTTTTCTAACGTTGTAGCGAGAGCGCGCAGCGATATATCGTTATGCGACGCGTTTCAGTTTCAGATCCAGCAAAAGCCTCGTACCGTCGGAGAACAGGGCCCACAACAAGCAAGCGATTCGAAAGCGCGCGGGTTATGCAGCAGCTTTCCGGTACTGTCAGGAGCTGGGAGCCTGCGCGCGTGTGATCTGGTAACTCTGTGCGCTTCGAAAACGGCGTGTTGCATTCGCTACATTTGACGGTGTTTTTTCCCGTCAAATTTGGCAGGCAGTCTGGCAACATTGACCCGCAAAGCTGGCAACAGGTTTAAACCACACCAGTCAGAACTCTGCCGGGTCTCTAACCCCTTTTCCGCTGATCGGAATGGCCGCTGATAGCTCCTGCCTTCACAATCGCGGTGCTCCCGGTTTTCAAGATGGTTGATATCGTTAACTGAACGAGCTCATACTTCTTCACGAGGGCGCTCACCTTGAAGCCGCATCGAGAGTCCTGCAAAATATCAATCTTCGTGTCAAGCGACACAGCTTTGCGCTTTGTCGGCGCCATCTTCGAACTGGGTTGAACCATTTGTTGCACGCTGCTTCGGTGGCGTCAGCCTGCTATCGCGAGAGAGACGCGGGACGGGCGCCACCGCGCCGCTTTGCTTGTCGCTTCTTTTTTTCTTTCTCTCTCTATCGGAGCGACTGTGGCCGATGCGCATGAAGCAGCTAGCGCCATCTTGTGGCGCGCTGCGCCAACGTTGGCTGCGCCTACTCGTGCGCGGGCGGGGCGAGACGCGCTGCGCGGTAATGGCGGCAGATACGAACTTACGGAGGTAAACATCGCCTCGTCTCGACATCGTTCGTTTCAGGGAACTAAGCAACGCAAACGTTACGATTATTTGGCACGGAAAACGCCGTCCAGACTGCAAAATTTTGATCGTTATATCCGATATGCGGTGAATAACCTATCGTTATAAATGGTTTTTTTCCCCATAGACCTAATGCATAAAATGACACTCTCATGTCGACCCATCGTTATAACCGATATATCGTTATATGTGGTATCGTTATAAGTGGACTGCACTGTATTTCCAAGTCCTGCGTAGTATTAACCTATAGCTTAAACTGAAGTTCCATGCAACTTTGTCATGCAAAACCGTTTTTTATGGACATCATTTTTGTTAGTAAGGTTATACAACGCCTGGATTATACAATGTTTTCGCATGGTCCCGAAAAAGTTGTAAAATCGGGGTTCCACTGTATCATGCTGGCCTGTCCGTTATGCAGGCAGTGGCTGCTGAGTCACCGTCAGGCTCTGCTGTCACAACTGTCGGACGCTGAGGATGCTGCACTTTGCCTGCACCTGTCCGTGCTTCTCGTGGCCCAGGCTCAAACCCAGAAAGCGCTGCACGCCTCAGGGCGCTTCGTGCCCCAGATTCTGTCTGCGCTGCGGACGCAGTTGCCGCCGGACACGTTCGCCGTACTGCACCAAGCACAGGGTGAGTACGGTTATGCTTCACTTATTACGGAGGCAGCTTTACAGAAGCACTACAGGTGAACATTGAATCAATTAAGAATGTTAGACTACCATATTAGAAGTCTTGCTACATTTAGGTCACTAGGTTGCATAAATAATTACGACACTGGGGCGCTACTTGGATTTCTTTCCACAATTCAAATTGCCTACAACAAATGGGACCACTTAGATGGCTGTGCGGGTAGTCTCCAAGATTGCGCTCCTGCAAGTTCCACAGCCTGCTTTTAGTCAAAGGCTCGCACAGAAATGGTATCACACTCTTGGTTTCTGACAGACACGTATGTTTACACATGCGTGCATACACACCCCTCTCCCTAGCCGAGGCTAGAAAGGGTCAGGGGAGGGCAAACACCTGAACTATTCTGCTGCAGGAGAGGAGCCATCAGTACCTGGCATTGCCACCTGATGCCTAACCAGGCATGATACTACCTAGCTTCACTGATGCGACATGGGTTAATGATCGATCAGAAGACAAGTGTACGTTAACCCTCTCTTTCTATCTGCGCACTCTTGCAGAGCTCGTCATGAGGCACCTGACGCTCGACGACTCGTCCAACGAGAAGGAATCTGTCGCTTCAGCCCTCAAGGAGCTGGTTCCAAAGCTTAAGGAGATTGGCACCACCTTCAAGAAGCAGGGCCCAACTGAGGATTGAAACTGCTGTATGCCTTGTGCTACTGTTCCAGTGCCTTGGGTGGACAGAAAGAGCTCGCTGTATTCAAGTTGGTCAGCGGCTTGAAAAAATATTCTATCGACATTAAAGAAGGGTCTGAAAGAATGTGCATGAAGTTTCAGAGTCTGAAATTTCGTGCTGTTGTGGCCTTTTCCTGCCATAAATAGAATTCACATTATGAAACCGGTTTGAAATAAAGGAGGAAGCTTGCTGAAACATACCCGAGTGTCTTAATTTATTTCCTGCATGCCTGATTATTTTCAGGGACAGTGCCCAAAATACATTAGGTGTGCATCGGCCAGTTTTATTAGAGCATTTGTATGACAGTCAAACTTTGTTATTTCAACCATTATTAATTAGGAAAATCAGATATTTCAGGTTTGTCCTTTGGTCCTGGCATACGTATGCATTACTTAATGGCATCAAACTCTCGTTAATTCGGGCTTGTAGTTGTCCGCAAACCAGGTAATTCAAGCGACCCTCATAGCGCAGCAGCGCCGCATACAGTAGTTTCGTTTTGACTCGGTGCAATGCGTGCGCAATGTAAAACACGGTGGCAGCTGACAAGGATGAAGAGCTGCTCTGCCGCGGCCTAAAGCTGGCATCAAACCAGCCGGCTATGTAATGATGCCATTGCCAACCAGTGCTATGGCTAAAAAATAATTGGGATGTGCGCCCAGTAGTGAAAAGAATGTATTGGATGAAGACGCGCCACAACCGCACTGTGGAGGACATCACGAGGCTTTCGCCGCTGCAGGCGCTAATCACTCACGAGATGATGAGAATTGTAGCTTCTGCACTGCTTTTGTGCTAAATAAAAACAGGATTTGCTGATTCACTCAGTAAATAAAAGCGTGTTGACATACTAAGTGTTTATTGTTCTCTTGATACTCTCAATAATTCGACATTCATTTAGTTAGCACCTTCTTTTCTTTGGCCCGTGAAACTGGAATTAACAAGATCTTCCTGCATTTCTATGTAACGCATAGTAGGCGTGTTCACATTACACAGTAAAGTAAGGGCGCCAGTCTGCAGTGAACCCCCCCCCATCCCCCCCCGCTAACTTGCCATTTGATATGAACAAATGCCGAATTAAATCCTGCCAAATACTACACCTCAAATGCAGAGTTCGTGTCCTGGTTGTCAATGGCAGAAATTGTCCTTGAGTCAAGATGAGGTTCGCATTTCTCATTTCGCGAGGTAGGACCTATCACAGGCTGCCACCATATCTGTACAAATAGAAATCAAGATTGGTAATTGCCAGCTTACGAAAGTACCTCAAATATTTGGAACAATGCTTGAGCTTAAGCAATACTGTTTTGCCTGTTTTGCAAGTCGTATTGCAGCAACCTTACACGACTTAACAGACAAGTCAGTTGTGCATGGAAGCCACACTCTCAATTGCCAGAGGGAATACAGATGTGCACACGTGTAAAGTGGCGCATTTCGACAAGGAGCGAGATTCCAATAAAGTTTGTAAAGTGGACAACAGAAACGACAGACGCGATTTGTCCAATGGCTGTATGCTTTAGTGCAACCCGCTACTAGACCATAAGTCACGTTTGCAGATGCATCATTTATCATACCATGACGTACTGCCCTGACGAGCAAAATGTATGCGTCACGCAACTGTGCTTGCGCATGTGAAACCTAATCAAAATTAAGGGATTTGACGTGCCAACAGCACAATCTGATTGTGAGGCAAGCCGTAGGGGCTCTGTATTAATTTTGATCACCTTGAGTGCTTTAACATGCACTCAGTTCACGGTATATGCACGTTTCTACCCTTTGCCCCATTGAAATGTGGCAGCCATGGCTGGGAGTCAAACCCACAATTCATCCTTAGCAGCACAATGCAAAATGCATAACCACTAGGCCATTACATCGGTGCAGGTATGCCTTAGTCTACCGGGATGAGCAAGTCTGAGGGATCATGTGCACATGATCATGATCATGATCATGATCACATGTGGACATGATCAGTTGGGTGCACATGCATGTGCACCCAACTCATACATAGCACTGCATGGACAGACTGATGGTGCTGTAAGGAATGAGCTGGGCTAATTAGAGCAAGCAGTAATAAGTATTAAAGTTGACATAATTGCCCAGCTGGCTGCCCTTTATAGCACACAAGTGGGTTTGCTATTCGTATACACTTGCTGTAAATGGTGGAAGAATGGTATTGCTACACATTGAAACATTAAACGCCCTGTTGAATCCCTCTACATTCTGATGCATGGCTTGAAAAGTGCCCCGTACAATAGGGAGTAATTAGAACTGAAGTTTAGCGAGACGTGATGGCAGCTGGTCTTCGTGGTGGAAAAGGCATCAAGGTAGAGAAGTACACAGCTGTCGAAGCTACGTCTCGACTGGCGTGCAGCCAGGGTGGCACAACAAGAAAAACTGGAGAGCCGATTTGGAATTTTTAGCCATGATGAGACATGCAATATGCAAGAAATTTGCACAGCAGTGGCATCATCAATTCTTATGTGTGACCATCTCCAAGGATATTTCTTGACCGGGCTAGTGATCAAATGTGTGAGTTTAAACCATAATGGAGGGGTTTTGGGGCAGATTATCCCATTTTACTATACCACAGGGTTAAACTTAACGAAAACAGCTATTAAGCTTAATTTTTGTTTTCGATGCATGGCACTTAATTATTGACAGCATACTGAAAAGCATGGACGGGCTCCGCTCAACCTCAGTGATATTAATATTGAACAAGTACCTGAACTTCATGTGACCACCGAGTTCATATTGCCTGATCATACTGCCACTTTCTTTTTCTGGAAATGACCTATTGTCATAGACGTGGCATTCTGTAATGCATATAGGCCAACAGCACTGCTTGTTTAGTAAGCAGGCGCAGGTAAGACAACTGCCATTTGCAAAAATAAAATTAGGATAAGTTAATTCTTTTTATGGAAAAGTATTTCTGCAGGAAAGAGCAGTGCTCTCTTATAGAACATTGCATAGAAACTAAATAAGGATGAAACAATGAAGGCTCTTTGGCAAAGAACAGGTCACGGAAACAAGGAGGAAAATAAAGCACCTGCCAAGTCAACTGTTAGCATATATTGTTGTACCAGGCCTGATCTTGCATACTATTTATAAATCACAGTAGACATCACCAAAAATGGTTAGTGGGTGTTTCTTATTAAGTGAATTTGACTGTACTTTTTGACCTTCAAAAGCAGTGAGAGGGCACACATGTGTTTGCACACGCGCATGCCGTTTGTTAAGTACCTGGCTCGCAAAAATGCGGGCAAGAACATATGACGATTACACTCTCAGACAAAGGTACACCCTTTGGGGTGTTTATCTGCCACACAACGATAATCGTCATCTGCCTTGCTTGCGTTTCCTTTCTTGAAAACGCCGCGCCCGCTACTTTCCTGTCGGCAATATGCTGTCATGCTGATAACGCGCATGCCGTTCGTTACCGGGAAGTACCGGGCTCGCAGCGTTAAAGAAAGGAAATACGGCCAAGACAGATGACGTTTATTGTTGTGTGGCAAGATACGACCCCAAGGGTGTAATTTTGTTTTAGAGTGTATCGGTTGTGGGACAAGATAAGCCCCAAATGGTGCGAACAGATAATGTCAGGACGCGCAAACAGGATCGACGAAGAAACGCTGGGGGGATGATATGGTGCACGTGTTCGTGCGTATTATTCATGGAATGACATGTTCTATGCCCACTACAGTGTAACCTTGCTGAAGAGGTTTTGACAACTGATCCATAGAATGACTGATCTGTGCAGATCAGTGGCTCTAGCATAGAAAAAAAAGAAAAATGCCGGTCATTTGTTGAGTTACAATCGCAGTAGCTGACCCACAGACCTCAGCAACTAGAACCAGTTTGCTAGTAAGTGTGAAAGAAATTCATCTATATAAACATTCATTTTACCGTTAAAAGTGTTGCCCGCTACAACTGCAGCCGGCCCGATAACGTCATCGCCGTAGATATCAGCACCAAAATCGAAACCAGTCGAAACAAAATTTGGTGGCCGCGGCCGTTTTCAGGTTCCCCATTCTGTCTTCCGCGCATGTCGTGGGCCTCTAAATTGTCGAAACAGGAGCTCTGACTGACTCGGTGAGTCACAACAAAAAGCGTTTTCTGACGCACAGCTTTCTTGCAGCTGTTGTGCGACTGAATCCCCGTGTCGTTCGTGCCCGTCCCACAAGGCGCCTCAGGGTTTTCGCGCCAGTCGCCCCAATAAGCGCGCTACGACGGCCCGCACTGGACCAAGAGACGTGGACAACGAAAATCGAGCGCAATTTCGGGCGTGTTTTTGGTTTTGTGCGCCCGAGTCGCCGCGCCGGCCTATATTTCTCTCTTCTCCTCACCGCTTCTCTCGACCGAAGCGTAGGCCAATGGGAAAAGACTTCGTGTCCCAAGGCTTCTTGGCAGCGCGGATATCAGCTGTACTGCTGTGAGTCCGCGAGTCGTTTGGCATTCCGGTCGAAGACGCTCGTTCCGGGAATACCTGCGCGTGCCTGCTACTTACTGTTTGGTATTCAGCGATTGTCGCTGTGGTAGCCCCGATAGTTGTCATCGCACTGTCAAGGTGAGACCGACGCGCGCGTCGTTTGAGTGTGCATCCCCTGCGCTTTCAAGATCTCTTGAGAGCGCGCCGCCGTTTTGTAATTTCTCCAAGCTTTATTTATGCGCATGTGCTTGCTTTATCCTACGATTAACACGTCAACCTTGTAAGATTCTCTTCGCGTTATGTTTTTTTGTTCTGCTGTAGAGCACCTGTATTAAATGTCACTGCTGCAAAACAATCCGTGCGTGTAGTAACGAGAGCTACTAGAGTTTTGGGTGATCAGTGTTTCCGCACAGGATGGGGCGCAGTGCTATATATCAAGCGCCCCTTCTCTTATCCCAGAGACAGTCATCCTCACCTGCGACTGACAACGGTGTCGTTTTGTGGGGTGCGCTGATCGTATTAGCGCATTCAGTGGACGCGCCTGACGCAATCAACATCCCAGCTGTACCGTCAACTGTGACCAGACTCGAGTCCATTAAGTAGTACGTACGTGGCGTAAGCAGCGCAAGTAACGCGGAGCGCCTTAAAAACAAGAAAAAAAAAACGATGTATAGCATTTCTCTCTCGATCGAAGGCTGAGTTTGTATTACTCTGTAATAATATTACAGCATACGACTGGTACTGACCGATTAATGTTCTAGTAATAATAAAAAGAAAAGAAAAGCGGCTCGTGTGACGAATATGTGTTTTAACTATTGGTATTTATAATACCACAAAAGCCTTTCTGTGGGAGGCCTGCGACCTTTGTTTGCAGTTTATCAGAAAGGTATGCTATAAATAATCTTGACTTCGCCAGGTTGCGGCAAAAAATAGCAAAAATTCACACTTACCTTAATGAGCCATTCACCGGTTGTCTCACACCTATTGTGTAAGGGTTTAAGTGCTGTTGTGATGCGAAGTGGTAGTTCCTTTGGGTTTATGTAGCACATTTAAGCATGAATCGAACTTTACTGTGGGTTTTTCGCTTACCTTACCAATCTGTATTTTCATTTTGGGTGCAATGGGAATTTTAAACTTAGTTCTTTGTGCATGACAGGTAATAACTTGTGTGAATAAATTTTATGTTAGTTTATGATGCCAGTTTGTGCCACTCATCATTTGTGGCCTTCTTTAATGTCCATTTCACATTTCGGTAATTTTGCTTTCAACACCTTTTATTTTTAAATGTTGTGGTAGCCCATATGTTAAGCAGAATTTTGGCTGTGAGGTTAGTTTAGCTATTGTGCAATGGGAATTGACATTCATAAGTAAATATTACAGTGATGTGATGAATATTCTGATGAAGACGCCTCATGTAATCCTCATCTCATCTTTCATCTCTGGGGCCCTTGACGTATAATAAATATATAAATTAATTTTGGGCAAACATTCATTCCTTGGTTCACAAGAAGTTTTGTATAAAGAAAAGCACTAGACCTTGTTCTTTTAACTGTAACTTCAAATCACGGAAACCTGACAGATATGTATGTGTTAGTCTAATTAGACAACATTCTGCTTGACAATCCTTCATTTGTGCTGGGACACAGTTTACTTTTCGTGCACTTCCGGGACTGACCCATTAAATCTTGCATCAGCAGTGGTGGTTGTAGCTGGGCAACCTCTTAAGCGGCTATAAATAGGTCATCTCGTAAAATGTGGGCCGGGCCTGAGGAGACAGGAAAGTGCTTTGGGCGCGTGTGGACAGCTGTATATCATTTATACACTCAGTGCTTGCTGGCTGTATGCACAAAAAAAAAAAACAACTTTCATTTTAATTTAATTGCTTTAAATGATACTGCTGCCTCACAGCACAAGTAACTTTGAAATTGATAACTTGTAACTAATGTTGCACTCATTTAGAGATGTGTATTGTGTGGTCTGTGTTGTCAGTTTTATATTCACCTTTAGTGTTATTTTTTGTTTTTTAACTCTGTACAAGAAAAAGATGCCTCCTTATGTCTCATAATTGTTTCAATAACAATTCATTTCAGTTGTCAGTCAATCTGGCTTGAAGAAATTGCCGTGTGTGTTAGCAAACATACATAAAACGTTCTGTATGTCAAACTTAGTTAACAATGACCAGAGTGTGAATAAGGAATCTGAAACTACGCAATAGTTATGTGTTGCTTATATGTAATGCTTATTAAGCGGCACATCTTCAGTGCATAGAGGGGACTAGAGAAGGAAGCAGGACATAACGCATGAAATATGAGAAATGGATAATGTGCAAAATTAAATGTTAGTCCTGTGTGACTTTGTTCCAATCAGGAACTCTCATCTCCAGACGTGAAGCATGCTGCACTCAAGATTCAGAGGGAAAGCCCAATTATAAACTGCTGGTCTGCATTGTACAGCTAAAATTGTAATTTCTTACTTTAATAACCATTAATCTGTGAATGCAATTCTGTCGCTAACCATTGTGTGCTGCACCTGCCCTATCAGTTACCATTTCATACTTTACCTTGATGGATAATCACTGATGCATGCAAGTCATTATCCACTGCAACATTCAAGTTGCAGCATGCTTTACTTGAAGTGTTACTATATAAAGCAGCACACAAGCAATCATGTATTTTATTATGACCTTTTCATTAAATCTTCATATGGTGGCTATCTGTAAAACCAAAGTTTATTCTTCCCAATTCTCAAGTGTCTAAAACCACCCTTGAGAGGAAGGAGTCAGAATGATTTGTTACTCTTACTGTCAGCTTGTCAGTTGCAGGGCTTAGTATTGCAATGTTTGCCGTTTGATCGCCAATCGTTTGTGCAAATATTTTTCTGTTGCAATTGCATCTTTCATATGCTACGGTGAAGTACCCGATCTTGGCAGGAGGCAGATAATTGTTTCAAGTTATCTGGTGTTGGATTTGAACGAAGTAATTACAATGGATGGGTGCTTGATGAGAAATTGAACACAATTTAAATAAATAAAAAGGTGGGTTTAATTGACTGGTGTCAAATTGTAAAAATTTCACTGCACAAGTGGACTTGAATGTGTCTTGTGTATTGGTATCTGTCATGGCATGTTGCACCATCCACCTGCTCTAGTGCATGAGAGTCACGAAGAATGATTTAAGTGAACTTCCACTGGTCGTTCGAAAGGAGCCACTTGAGACGGCAAGTGAGTGAGTGTGCAGGTGACTTTATGCATGTGGAAACGTTCAGTTGAATTTCTACCTCAACCGTGGAGCAAAGAGGGAGCGATATATTTTGGAGCAATTTAATCTGGAACGGTGAGAAATATGAATCTGCTCTGACATGACCAGCGTAGAACAATTTCTCTGCTGCAGTTCAAATGTATTCTGTTCCACGCTGGCCGGCGGCATTTAGCTTTAGCGAAGCAGACAAACATCTGCTGCAGTAGCTCAGTGGCTGTGGTGTTGCGCTGCTAAGCACGAGACCGCAAGTTTGACCATAGCCACGGCAGCTGCATCTTGAGGGGGTTGAAATGCAAAAACACTCGTGTGCCATACTTTGGGTGCTTGCTGAAGCGGGCCAGCTAGTTAAAATTAATCTGGAGCCCTCCACTACAACGTCTCTCATAGCCCATTGTGCGTTTCCGGGATGTTAAACAGCTCAATTTAATTTTGAGTTGGTAGGCAGCAAACTGACAAATACATTTGTGACAAGGCACTTTCCTTTTCACTGACATTCTTGCAGATCCATTCTGCACATACCATGAAGTGGTGGCCGGTGCTTCTTTTGGCGGGGGCAGCAGTCTTAGCGGTGAGCGCGGCTGAGGAGGAGGACTACTACAAGCTGTTGGGTGTCAAGCGCACAGCCACTGAACGGGAGATCAAGAAGGCATTCCGCAAGCTGGCCCTCAAGTACCACCCAGACAAGAACAAGGAGCCAGGCGCTGAGGAGAAGTTCAAGAATATTGCGCAGGGCAAGTAGACTACACACCTTGTGTCGGTTTTTTGTTTCACTTCATTCACGATTCTCATAGTGCAGATAAAGCATGGGGGTACTTGTAATGGTTGGCCCAGTAATCGAGGCTCAAAGATGTTACAGAGGGGAGTCGTAGAATTTGGAAATGTAGTAAGAGAAAATTCCTGGTTATCTAATACTAGCTAGTAATTCATGAAAACGAACGTCTTGCATAGATGTAATAGATCGCAGAATGCGGTTCAAATCCTCCAAAGTTTGTCGGACGATTGAAGAATGCAGCTAGTCAAAAAGAATCTGGAGCCTTCCAGCACAGTGTCTCTCAGAGCTCAGGTGTTGCTTTGCAACGTTAAGCCTAAATCAGTCAATTTCAACCGCCATGATGGAATGGGCGACAGAGAAGGATAATACGCTAGGAACTTTTGAAAACTGTTCCCAACTAACTTCGCAGTCTACAGTGTGGTCTATTGTTTAAGGGAACATTAAATTAATATTTCGGGACCAATTACAGCTCACTTGAGACATGCAAGGTTAGTAGTTTTATCGGCTGTATAAATTGTAGCCAACATTCATTTATTCACAAAATTTACAACCATGGTGTCACGCATGCACAGGCAAACATAAATCTCGCTCAATCGCCATGGATGCTCGCTGTTGGAACGCTAGCGTGAGGAAGAGTGGTGACAGCGGGGAACGAACTTTTCGTGCTGCCTTTAGCCTCAACATGTCTCCGAAACTTGAGATTAGACGACCTCCAGCACTAGGTGTGCACACAAAGCCACAAGCCAGCTTGCCTTTGTACCTGCTGCAGATTACCTATAAAATATGGCGTGCATGGTGGTGCTCAGCTGCGCCATGCGCAGTGACAGCCTGGCTAGTGTGCTCACCTGCCACCCTCCCTCCCCCTTAGTGCGCACTTACAGTCATCCCTTTTCCTATTCGTGCACAACGATAGGTAAGCAGGAAGACAGCACCCATCAAGCCACCATCCTTCTCTGCTCGCCCTCTCACGATTTCCCTCGTGCCTACCGCAAACGGCATAGCCTTTGCAGTAAAACTTTACCTACATAGGTCTGCCTAACATAAGGCATCAAGCACATCTTTACTATAAAGTTGGGCACTACTACTGCTGTGTTGTTTGCTGGAGCACAGATTAGGTGTTCTCACATTGGTGCACACTGTACAAAACTGTGTTATTTGCACCACGCAAGTGCTCAAAGAAGTAACATCCTGCTTTGGTGAATGTGTACAAACTGCCGTTTTGTTTCGGACCACCCAAATTCAAGCAGGCTGACAGTCTGGTGTGTTTGTGATGCAAAAAAAAGTCGCAGTTTTGGCGAAGCATTGATTGCGATAGCAAATTAGTGAGCAGCTAGCTATACGAAGTAAGAATAGTAGTCTTATCGGTATAAAATTGTAAACATAGGCAAACTAACTAAATTAACTAGCATGGTGCCATGCACACCCAAGCAAACGTGAACACATCTCACTCGATGACCACAGAAACTCTTCAAAATGCTGGAGTGAGGAAACGCGGCAGCAGCAGTGAGCAAGTTGACTTTTGTGCTGCGTCTTGCATCAACACGAACTAAGCTGCGAAAACACAGCGCGAGGCAAACTTCGTCCCTATCGCAGATGGCTTTCCAGATATAGCGGCCCGGGTGGGTGCAGGCGGCTGCCCGGGCCACCTGGAGTAGTATGCCTGCTCCCTACCTTACCGCCGGAGCGTTGCCAGCGACGGAAGACTGCCCGTTTCCTTCCTGCTTTCCTCACCTGCGTGCGTGAGGTTGAGCCGTGATTGCCAGCACACCCTCGCACACTTTCTCTTGCATATAGGGCACATGGTGCGTGGCAACAATTTTATCGCCTTTGGACTTTATACAGAACCTCATAGCAACGGCAGAAGTGCACCTGGAATGTCCATATAATTGCTATCTCAATAAAACAGCAATATAGTGTGTAGGCACAGGTAAATAGCCTTATCCATACGCATGGTGTGTTATGGCCTAACCGGATTAGGCCATAACAGGCTTTTCCTGTGCATCCTGATTGCAAAAATTATTACTAATGGCAAGATATTGTGCTATTCATGAAAGATCTGAACCTCTCAATCTGGTATCAGTGCAAGGCGGCATGCCTTTCTTCTGTATTCTGTGTAGAAGGAAGGAAGGTGCGCAGATTGAATAAGCAGTCATTTAACCAGGACATTATGTTCGTGTGCAAGGTTGTGAAATTCTAGCGATGCTAAAATCTTGTTATCATAACTAGTACAGTGGAACCTTGCTAAAAAAAATTAATGAGGTGAAATTGCTGCTTAAACCAAGCAGCAGCCTCTAAATTGCTTGGTTTTGTATAGAGGCAATACAAAAAAAAACATTCATAAGTCGGAACCATAATTCTTTAACTTTCTGTAACTGGAAAGCCAAATGCAAACTCTAAAGGATTTTCGCACAGAACCAGGACCTGAATTTTTAATTTTTTTTGTGACACCTGTCGTCTGTGAAGGTAGCAGGAATTGAAACATTGTTCATTCAAGCATCCACTGTACATGCCGATTGGTACTGTGGGTAATGAAATAAAGGAAATTTAAGTATGGATGACATCTCTGCAAGTTGACAAGAGGTGAAGATCTGGTGCATACATTTACTGTAGTTTTGTCTATCTGTAACACTAGCATGGCAATGGTCGAAGTACGGACTGACCAGGTCATATGTGCATGCAGGAGTTTCTTTTACTACTCTTCTTTGTTTAGAGATGGGGCTCACTTCAAGAATAAAGTTGGCTATGTTCGGGTGAATTCGTTTCTTCAGACTTGCATTTATTCATTCTTGTAGGCAGTTCCCACTGAGTCACAAATATTGGTCAGTGACTGTATTGGTTCCAGATTAAAACTTTCAAAGGCACTTTGTCATTTTCTTTTCTTTTTGTAAAGAACTAGCTGCCAGATTCACTTCTTGAGCCTTGACATTTCTGAAAGCTATGTTAACCGTTTGTACAACATATAGTGCTTGCACTGCTGTACATATCTGTACATATTTCTCAGTAAGTGTTAATTGGAGAATATTTCTCTAGTCTCACGAGGTTTTGCTTGACGAGGTCCTCCGGTAGGTCGTTATATGTGGCGTCTATATCGCAGTCAAATCTTGATGATACAATTCACGGTTTGCACAAATTTCAGAGTGGTAAAATTTTGAAAAAAGCTTTTGCAAGAATGCATTAGGTGCAGTACATTCAGTTTCGGGATAACTTAAGCGCTCTTCCGGTTTGCAGTGGATTATACACATTTCTGAGCCACCACAGAGTCTCTCTTGTTCAGAGGACTACATCTGTGAAGCCGGCATTTGAAATCATTATCTTTTGTGATCTTAGCAGAGACCAGCTCACTTGAAACGGGCTGACTCAGGCATGCAGCATGTACTGGCAACACAGACAAAGGCATGAACATAAAATTTTGCATTCTACAAGTGTGTTCAGTGCACAGACAACAATGCGGGAATAAAGATTCAGAAAGCCATCAGGGACTTTTCCAACTAAAGATATAAACAACACTTCAGGAAACCCGTCTCGCCTTCAATTTTATGCTGCAACGAATGTTTGTTATGGACTGTACAAGTTGCGGATGATACAAATAAATTATGAGGCCTCGAGAATATCGTATTATCGGAATTTTTCTTTACTTTTTGTGGCTGTATAGCATCTTCATTGTTTTCCTGAAATGGAAAGTACCTTTCAAGCCTGTGTTAACGTTCTTTATTTTTCTTATTTCCCTCGCCCGAACAGCTTACGAGGTCCTGTCGGACAGCGAGAAGCGCCAGAAGTACGACCAGTTTGGCAGCTCTGCCTTCAAGCAAGGCGGTGACGGGGGCGGCAGGACGCAGTTCCATGACTTCGACATGCACGACTTCTTCCGTCACTTCGACGATGCCTTCAACTTCCACCAGCAGCAGCACGGCCGAGCGCATTTCCACAATGGCCATCCCAACTTTGGTCAGCAAAAGCCACACCAACACCATCACCACGGAGGCCAGCGCTCATTCTTTGGCAACGCATTCAACATGGAGGACCTGTTTTCTGACTTTGACGATGAGCGTGAGGACTGGATGGGAGGTGGCGGTGGCGGACCCTTTGGCGAAGTCTTCGGCTCGGGCGACTCCTTTGCACGGTCGCACTTCTCGCGTCACGCGCAGAACCACCGGGCCAACATGTTTCACCAGCATAGTGATGGTAAGTGCTCACTCAAGTGGTATACAGTCAAAGCTTAGTGTGATGATAGTCATGATCCAATAAAGAGGCACCGGAGAGCTGTGAAATTGTCAACGAAAGTTAAGCTGGTAGATTGTGCTTATAGAATGCCAAACGTGTGACTGTTACCACGGCTAACTTCTTTCTGTTTGGTGCCGGTTTATTACTGGCTGATACGTTGCAGTACACACCACAAGCACTTCCTCGTGAGACAATGCTGCTCCTAGCACATGGACTGTATCGTGATCTCCTTGTGGTGCTCTTTGTTGGAGTGTCAATTTTTAAAGGTTAACATCCTGGGTTTGATACCAGCTGAGTACCTTCTTGTCTTCTAGTATCTACTTCCCTGAATTTGACTTTGTTTAATTCAATTTTTAAGTCAATTCGATCCTAACCATAAGTCTCGGCCAGCACGCAAGCATTTTCGTAGACCAGAACTTCAGTTACTTCTATCCTGAGATTAGCCTTCTCTGGATAATTCAAACTTGACTTGTCAGCATGCACGCACCTGACCACATAAATTGCATTTACTCGATTTAATGCGCCCTTGATTGTAACGTGCACCCGTTTCCCGTGAGAAAAACAAAAAAATTACGCCCTCGATTGTAAAGCGCACCCTTATAAATTTAGCACACGTGAATTTAGCCACTATCGAATGAATTGTTTGTAATATTTAAATGCAAGTTAATGTCTGTATGGCAGCATTGAATTATTTTTTTGTTGTTCTTGGCATGTTTCCAATAAAAAAAAGTGGAGAACGTCATATCCAGTAGTGTAGAGCCTGAATAAATATTTTCAAAAAGAATGAGAAAGAACTCGCAATAAACCACCCTGCGACCTGTAGAGAAGCTTCCAAGTAAACACCTGCCGACAAGACCACTGTTCAAAGCCATTTAGTCATCCAACGGGTTCCATACTATGGTACTACATCTCACTGTGGGCAGGTCTTAAAAAGAAAATCAAGGAATTTATTTCATGAAAGGGACGCTATCCTTACTAAAATATGTTGTCTTCTTTTTTTCTTGTCTTTAGGGCAAGGCCACTGCAAGACAGTCACACAGAGAGTCGGCAACATGGTGACAACTTATACTCAGTGCTCGTAGGAACCAAAGAAGCTTCGAGTGTGGGTCTCCCTACGTTGAGTGAAAGCTGGAACTGTAAATTCAAGGTGCACAGGTCGTGCTTCTAAAAAGCAGACTAACTGAAGCACCGTGCTCTGATCTGTGATGTTTGGGCGCGAGCCCACAGTTTTCTGCAGCATGCTGCAATCCGGTTAAGGATTTGTTGTTGTTTTATGTTGTGTACATACTCAAGTCTCTCCTTACTTTTTTTTTTCTTTTAGTAAATCGTCTGCCTATTGAAGGTTATGACTGGCCGAAGTAGACCCAGAAGCTTTGTATTTGAGGAATTTGTATGGTGTGTGAGAAATGTAAGAACTGAAACCTTTTTTGAATGCAAGCACAGGCAATAATCAACCAGTGCCACATAAATAGGTAGTATTATTGAGCAGACTACACAGACTTTCTATACTGAAGTACTTCAGCCATTGGGAGGGATAAAAAATAATGTAGCACTGGGCTGGAAGTAGCCAATGAAAAATTGCCGCCAAATGTAATAGTGTTTCACTGTGCGTGGGTATATGTGATTATTGAGCCAGCAAAACTGACACTTACATTTTATACCGCTCATCCATTTTAATAGAAGCAAACTTCAATATTAAAGATTTCCTGTAGTAGATAACAGTTCTGTCACATCACCTGGATGACTTGAACAGGCAGGCACTACTTGCCAGGCAAACTGCAGGGTGATGCAGGGCTGATGAAAATATTTTCACAGTGTTGTGCCTCTGTGAGAAAGGTTTGTGAACTGCTTTACCCATTGTGGAGAGCATTGATAGCGATGGCACAAGTCTGATAAATAGTTTCTGGCGATTGTTGCCGTTTCATTTCTGTGATTTCGCATCATGGTGCTAGGTAATGACGCAAGAACATTTATTGTTGGATATGGCTGTGTGTTTGCAAGGATTGGCCATTGCTTTTCATCGCATGTTACTCGCAACTGCGCATAGCCTAAAGACAAGTGTTGTGGTTCACTGCATTTAATTTGCACAGTGTTCAACATAAATATAGGCCACGTCATGTTGTCATGACAGAGACATGACGGTGACCGGTAGGGCACATGGTGTGACAACACGCTTTGCAAGAGACAGTCGTGCCAGTGGAAGCTGCTATATTTTTTCCCAGCTCCCGCACATTTGGTGTTGCACGAGTTGTGCAGTCATATTTATTTTTTTTACTCTAGGGCTGTATTTTTAATGATCCACTTCATTTCTCATTCCTTTTCACTCTTTGTCATGGACTTGGATGTGACGCGGATGCTGCTGTTGTCACTGCCATTGACAACTCGGCACAACATGCGACAAGATGAGAAGAATGGAAAATGAAATGGAATGTTACATGGTACGAGTACTGCATCCTATTTTGCCCGAGAGATATATATCAAAGTACTGGTTTGTTTTGCCACTTTGCCCAAATTTATTGGTTGCTTTATAAATGCAAATTCTTAAGTATTATTTATTTATTTACACTAGATGACTCTTGAATGCTTTTCATCATCTTGGGGATTCAGTGTGGCAGTGGATGTATGTTGAGGTACTTCTCTGCTTTTTCTGTGTGTGTTTAGAAAGCGTTGTACACTTCACAACAGCTCTGTATAGTAAGCATTCATTGTAGATATTTGTAAATAGCCTTAGATTTTTTAAAAGTCGGCCTCCATTCCACCCTGTGAAAGTGTGTGTACAGTGAAGCTGTTGCCGCCGTTGCACGCCGCCACCACCAGCGACGTACATCACGCCCACACACGTGTCCGGAAGTGCAACAAGTATTCTCATTCTTCTAGGCCCTCCACCAACTGCAAGTGCATTATTGAGCTAAATGAATTTTTCAAAGTAAAATGCGTCGGAAAAGTAGGACTTACACACAAGCTGCAGACATGGTAGCTTCGGATTGTTGTTCAAATAAATGGTGGAGCCGTTAGCACAGCGTACCTCCTCATTCTTGTAGGCCCTCTGCCTTGTGCAAGTGCATTGTTGAACTAATTGAATTTCTCAAAGTAAAATGCATCAGAAAATTAGTTAAATACGACTTGCGCACAACCTGCAGACATGATAGCATCGGATTGTACTATTCGAATGTACGAAAAACATAGTTCTGTTATGCGGAAATTCGAACACAAAGCCTCTAGCTGCCGCTTGTTTTTGTGCTAGTAAAACCTCGCACGTGGACACGAAGCATCCCGACCAACTAGAGGCTAACAGCTTCACTGTAAAACTCGCTGAACTGTACAGTAGGCCCTGTTGGCCTGAAATATTGAACCATGTTTTGATGCTGGTTGCATTGCTACTAGACCAAAAAAAAATCTTTAGCCAAATGAACGAAGGCCTTTTGCAATTATCATCTGCTTGACAAAGTTCAGAGGTTCATTAGTAAGTGAACTTCCGTGTTCAAAGGTTTTTCACTACACGATCACAGTTAGTCGTAGGGCCACTCATTATTTGCTGCGCAATTGTTGGTGTTTCAATGACATCTTGCCAAGCTTTATTAGCTTTTGAACACCACATTCAGTACAAGCAATGCTCAGAGACTATCAAGTCTCTGAGCACATGTCCTCATCAATTGTCACATTCAAATGGTGGCAGAATTTTTTTAAAATGTGGACCGAGGTTTCAGTGCACGTCAAAATAAGCTGGAGCCCTCCACAGTTGCATGTCTGATATTATTTGTGTTGCTTTGGTATGCTAAGACCTGTCAATCCTATAGTAACAAGACGGGACAAGTTACGTTCATGAAAGTGTAGGTGGTAGTGCCAATAAAATTTGATGGGGAGGCCAACAGCTTAGCTAGTCTTGGAACTAAAGATGGCTGTCATGACTCTTAGGGGCAAAGTGTTCAAGATGGGTGGCACCATGACATTTACAGAGGCCACTTGTATGGTCTACTATTGTGGTGAGATTGGTCTGTGTTGAGTCAAGCACCTTTAAACGTATGCAAAGATTTTAGAGCAAATATCTTGTACTTTGTACAGTAATCGCTAGTGAACGAGATTAGTCTATTGTATCTGAGAGGTTCCTGTACGCCAAGCAAGATCGTAAAATCGAAAGGACAACTTCAGTAGCATTTTTTGATAATGGTGCATTTTTTCTGCCACAGTGTGCAACTTTGAATCATAGTTTTACACAATATAACAAATTCTGAATTCGGCAACCCAATGCAATGAGCCATTGAAAGCAGTGCTTTCAGTAATGTATGCCATACTTTACTGTGCTTGTGCATTGCTATGTTTCTCAAGTTTCTTGGATTGTAAAGGGGATACTACCAACTGTGCAGTGTATTGTAATTGTTGGCACCTGCTGTTAAACTTGAAATGGCAGCAATAAAATGTTTATGGCTCGTTATTCTGCTTCTGTCGAGGCCTGGTGCAGTGAGCGGTGCGACAGTGCGAGCACTTGGTGTGTGGCTCGCTCTTCGCATTTGGTCTCCTTCGATTCTACTGCACTCTGACTGTCTTTCTGCTGTTTCAAACAGCATGCACCTTTAAACCTGTGTGCATTCATTATAACAGTCCATAATTAGTGGTGCTCTATATCACAGGGGTGAATTTCTGTTGCACATTCTTTAACAGACTGGTGCAGCTTTGAGAAAATGCAGTCTGCTTACTAATTAAAAAAAAAAAAGACGTGAATGTGCTGTGTATTCTTCATGGGACACACACTGTTACTGTTGGAAGTTCTAGTAATGTGACCGTCTAGTTGATAAAACAACACGATTTGATGCACTGTTTTGTAGCCTAGCACACCATACTGATAGATGCGCAAGTGGGCTATCCATCACTAGCATATTTTTATATCCACTGCAGGATGAAGGCCTCTCCCAGTGATCTCAAATTACCCGTCTCTTCTGCTAGCCGATTTTAAGTTAAGCTTAAAATTTCTTAATTTTATGCACACCAACTAATTCTCAGCCATCCTCGACTACACTTCCCTTCCCTTCACACCCATTCTGTAACTCTTAAGAAACCACTGGTTGCCTACCCTACGTTTATATGACCTGTCCAGCTCCATTTCTTTCTCTTAATGTCAACTGGAATATCGGCTACTCCTGTTTGCACTCTGATCCACACCGTTGTCTTCCCGTCTCTTAATGTTATACATTACTATACATGCAACGTATTGCGCAGATGCATTTGGCCTTTTAACATAGCTAAAGACTTGCTCACCGGTGCCGCTAATCCAAAAATGCTCCTTACATGTCCCTTTTACCCTTTGCACTTTATACCTCGCCTAATAAGCATGCCTATGCCTTTCCTTGAACCATTCATTCTGTTGCACCCCTCTTATACAAAATTGTCAATACCAGGCGGCTTGTCCAAATCTCATAGATGACGTTTCGGTCAAGGCGTACACACTAATAGCTTCATCATTCAGCTGTGTTTCAATTTCCAGCCATTCTTTCTGCTTGTGAACACCCGGCATGTTTATGTAACACATTTTACTATTTCTATACTTGTACAGTCAGGGGTGCGATTCCTGCGCCAAATGCGCCATTACGATTCAAACGCCAATTTCTGCGCCAAACAAATAAAATTCAGCGAAATTGCACCACACTGCGGCAGAACGGCTTTTTCACCTGTGCTCCGGTAGTGGTCACGAACAGCGAGCGGACTCGTTCTCCGAAAAAGAGTGCAACCGTTGATATTTCGCTTACGGCTCGACGGCGCCTCCCGCACAGTTAGTCGTCATTTTCGCGCTTATGACAGTGGACCTTTCGGTGCCTCTGGCAAGGGGCCGGCGCGCGCTGCCACTCCCAGCTGTCGTCGCTGCTGTCGGTATGGCCAAGGCTGTATTTAGAGCTGATTTAGAGTGTACCAGAATAGTCACGTGGTAGTGACGTTAAAGGACACAGTAGCAATACTGTAAAAGACAAAGCTAGCTTTTATTGGGCGAACCTGTGCCCACAAAACAGGCTACACTTAAAGCACGAGAGCGGCGAACACAGTCGGCGATTGCCAAAAAATCTGATCAGCGGGTCAAGCGCGTCGGCTTTTATACAGTAGTCGTCGAATGTTCCAGACTAATCGCTGGGAACCCGCGTGTCTTCCACACAGTTCTATACCATTCGCGTCACGCGATGAAATCGGATACCACAAGGTTCGGCGACAACAGAGAGCGAATAGAAGCATCGATAACATTCCAGAAACTTCCTATACATGCAGGCGGATCCTGCGCTGTGCGATAACATTTGTTAAGCGGTGAAACGTGCTGCAAACAAATGAAAGTAATAAATAAAAACATCCGTAGCAAAGAAATAACAAAATAAGGAAGTTTGTTAGCGTGCGTAAAAGGGTTTAAGGCGCACTACGTGGACCACTTCAGACCGTGCGCAGCGCTGCTGAGACTGCGAAATGCCATCTGGCACGACCTCATAGTCCAGTTTGCCAACACGTCGGGTGACCTTGTGGGTCCGAAATAGCATCGCAATAGTTTCTCACTGAGTCCTCGTCGACGTATTGGGGTCCAAACCCAAACATGGTCGCTAGGCTGGTACTGGACATAGCGTCATCGGAGGTTGTAGTGTCGGCTGTCGGTACTCTGCTGGTTCTTGATCCGTAGGCAAGCGAGCTGTCGGGCTTCTTTGGCGCGCTGGAGATAGGTAGCGACGTCAAGATTCTCTTCATCGGTCACGTGTGGTAGCATGGCGTTGAGAGTCGTCAGGTTCCTGCCATAATTAAATCAGCTTAAACGGCACAATCTGTGTTGTTTCTTGCACTGCCATGTTGTAAGCGAAGGTTACGTACGGCAGGACGGCATCCCACGTCTTGTGCTAGACATCAACGTACATTGCTAGCATGTCGGCGAGGGCCTTACTCAGGCGCTCCGTAAGACCATTCGTCTGCGGGTGGTAGGCACTTGTCCTCCTGTGGCTTGTCTGGCTGTATTTCAGAATGGCTTGGGTGAGCTCTGCTGTAAAAGCTGTTCCTCTGTCGGCGATGAGGACTTCTGGAGCACCATGTCGCAGCAGGGTGTTCTCAGTGAAAAATTTCGCCACTTCGGCTGCGCTGCCTTTTGGTAGAGCTTTAGTTTCAGCGAAGCGGGTGTGATAGTCCGTCGCCACGACGATTCGCTTATTTCCGGAAGTTGATGTCGAGAACGGTTCCAGTAAGTCCATCCCGATCTGCTGAAAAGGTTGGTAAGGAGGCTTGATCAGCTGAAGTAATCCCGCTGGCCTTGTTGGTGGTGTCTTGTGTCGCTGACAGTCTCGACATGTCTTGACGTAACGGGTGACATCGGCGGTTAGGCGCAGCCAGTAATACCTTTCTTGTATCCTTGATAGCGTCCGGGAGAAACCGAGGTGCCCAGCGGTCGGATCGTCATGTAGGGCATGCAGTACTTCTGGACGCAGCACCGACGGAACAACAAGAAGGTAGCTGGCGCGGACTGGTGAGAAGTTCTTCTTCACGAGTAGGTTATTTTGAAACGTGAACAAAGACAATCCGCGCCTAAATGCCCTAGGGATAACGTCGGTGTTCCCTTCCAAATAATCGACAAGGCCTTTTAGCTCCGGGTCTGCTCGTTGCTGTTCAGCGACGTCTTCCGCACTTATTATTCCCAGGAAGGCGTCGTCATCCGCATCATGCGGCGGCGGGTCAATGAGGGCGCGTTATAGGCAATCGGCATCCGAGTGTTTCCGTCCGGACCTGCAGGTTACAGTGATGTTGTATTCTTGTAGCCTGAGGCTCCACCGCGCCAGCAGTCCTGAAGGGTCCTTTAAGTTAGCTAGTCAACACAATGCGTGATGGTCGCTGACCACTTTGAATGGCCTCCCATATAGATAAGGGCGGAATTTTGCTGTAGCCCAAATGATGGCGAGGCATTCCTTTTCATTCGTGGAATAGTTGCCTTCCGCTTTTGACAGCGACCTGCTAGCATAAGATATCACCCGTTCAAGTCCGTCTTTCCTCTGGACTAGGACGGCACCGAGGCCTAGGCTACTGGTGTCAGTGTGGATTTCGGTATCGGCGTTCTCGTCGAAGTGTGCAAGTACCGGTGGCGACTACATGCGTTGTTTGAGTTCTTCAAATGCGTCGGCCTGCGGCGTTTCCCACTTGAACTCGATATCACATTTGGTTAGATGTGTTAGCGGCATTGCGATGCGTGAAAAGTCCTTGACAAAGCGCCTGTAGTAGGCATACATGCCAAGGAATCTACGCACTGCCTTCTTGTCGATTGGCGGCGGGAACTTTGCGATGGCAGCTATCTTCTGCGGGTCGAGGCGGACTCCAGAATTGCTGATGACATGGCCGAGAAACAGAAGCTCGTCGTAAGCGAAGCGGCACTTTTCTGGCTTAAGAGCAAGCCCTGATGACCTGATGGCCTCTAGTACTGTTGCACTAAGGTGATCATCGAAATTTCCGGTGAAGATGACGACGTCCTCCAAGTATACGAAACAGGCCTGCCACTTCAATCCTGCTAAAACAGTGTCCATCACGCGCTGGAACGTTGCAGGCGCCGAGCACAGTCCGAATGGCATAACCTTGAATTCATAGAGGCCGTCTGGGGTGATGAAGGCGGTCTTTTCGCGATCTCTTTCGTTGACTTCTATTTGCCAATAGCCAGACTTGAGGTCCATCGATGAGAAGTATTTAGCGTTGCAGAGCTGATCCAATGTGTCGTCTATTCGTGGGAGGGGGTATACGTCCTTCTTCGTGACCTTGTTAAGACGACGATAATCGACACAGAAACGTAGGGTTCCATCCTTTTTCTTCACCAAGACTACAGGAGATGCCCACGGGCTTTTTGAAGGCTGGATGATGTCGTCGCGCAGCATTTCGTCGACTTGGTGCCTTATAGCCTCGCATTCTCGCGTAAAAACTCGATAAGGGCTCTGGCGGAGTGGTCAAGCACCCTCTTTGGTTATTATGCGATGCTTTGCGACTGGCGTTTGTCGAATCCTTGATGACATCGAAAAGCACTCTTTGTATCGTCGAAGTAAACTGAGCTGTTGTTGCTTAATCATGGGGAGACTTGGATTTATGTCGAAGTCTGGTTCGGGAACTACGGTCGTTGGGGTAGATGCGGTAGAATCCGAGAGGACAAACGCATTGCTGGTTTCCAGAATTTCCTCGATGTATGCGATCGTCGTGCCCTTGTTGATGTGCTTGAACTCCTGGCTGAAGTTTGTCAGCAACACTTTCGTGTTTCCTCCGTGCAGTCGAGCGATTCCTCTTGCGACGCAAATTTCGCGGTCGAGCAGTAGACGTTGGTCGCCTTCGATGACGCCTTCTACGTCAGCAGGTGTTTCGGTGCCGATCGGAATAACAATGCTGGAGCAAGGCAGGATGCTCAATTGATCTTTGAGCACACTCAAGGCGCGGTGACTAGGAAGGCTCTCCGGCGGTATCGCTTGATCTTCCAACAGTGTTATTGACTTCGACTTCAGATCGATGATTGCACCATGTTGGTTCAGGAAGTCCATGCCGAGAATGACGTCTCGCGAACACTGTTGGAGGATAACGAAGGTGGCAGGGTAAGTCCGGTCGTGAATGGTAATTCTTGCCGTGCACATTCCAGTCGGCATTATGAGGTGTCCTCCAGTGGTCCGAATTTGAGGGCCTTCCCATGTAGTCTTAACTTTCTTCAACTGGGCGGCGATGTGTCCACTCATGATGGAGTAATCAGCCCCTGTGTCGACTAAGGCGGTGACTGCGTGGCCGTCCAGAAGCACGTCGAGGTCGGTGTCTTTGTCTTGCATTACAGTTCGGTCTTGGCGTCGGATCACGGCTGCGTCGCATTGACCATGTGACGTTGTCAGGTCGTCTTTCGTCGTCGTAGTCTTTGCTTCCACACTTCGTCGGGACGGCGGCGTGTCGTTATGTCGTCGAGGTAGTTCTTCGGCGGCGGCGGAGGATCTTCATCAGTTCGACGAACAGCAACCGCACCTCCATCGGTTGCTGCTTTTAGTTTTCCGGATATGGGCTCGCCGACCGGCCCCGGGCTGGGCGGTCCTGGTCGGCGCTGCGGCGACAGGTAGTGGCCTGGTGACGGCGAACGCGACGGTCGTCGAGGGCTCCGCTGAGTGGCGGCGAGGTAGTCGGCGATATCGCGAGGTCATTCGCCAATCTGTGGTCGCGGCGCGTTAACGGCGAACCCTCGGAGCCCCATCTCGCGGTATGGGCATTAGCGGTAGATGTGCCCGGCTTCTCCGCAGTGATAGCAAAGCGGACGATGGTCGGGGGCGCGCCAAACATATCAGTCTTCCTTGGAACGCCGCGTGAGGTAACGGGTTGGCGTGCTGGCGGCGGGGGTGGTGGTGGACGACGGAACTGTGTCGTCACTGGGCCCTTTCGTGGGCGCGGAGGGGGAACGTGACGCGGGCTACAGCGATTCAGGGGCTACTCCGAGTTGTTGTTGGAGCTGCTCACGTACGTCGGCAATCGAAGCAACTTGAGGCTGTGATGATGGGAACAGCTTCTGTAGCTCCTCCCGCACGACCGCTCGGATAGCCTCGCGCAGGTCTTCGGCGGCCAGCGACTGAACTCCGGCGTAGTTTGCTAGTTCGTGCTGCGGTTGAATTGCCGGTTTCGCATGTCGAGTGTCTTCTCGATGCTGGTGGCCTCGCGAAGAAACTCGTCGATGGTCTTTGGTGGGCTTCGTACCATTCCAGCAAAAAGTTCCTCCTTCACACCACGCATGAGTAGCCGAACTTTCTTCTCCTCGGGCATTTCAGAGTCGGCGTGGCGGAATAGACGGCTCATTTCCTCCGTGAAGATCGCGGTTGTCTCATTAGGTAGCTGCACCCGGGTTTCTAATAGCGCTTGAGCTCGTTCTCGGCGTACGACGCTTGCGAATGTCTCCAGGAAGCCGCTTCGGAACAGGTCCCAGGTCGTTAAGGTGGCTTCTCGTTTCACGAACCACGTCCTGGCAGCGTCTTCCAATGCGAAGAACACATGTCGCAGTTTGCCGTCGCTGTGCCAGCTGTTAAATGTATCGACTCTCTCATACGTCTCAAGCCAGCTTTCCGGGTGCTCGAACGTTGGACCGCGGAACGTCGGAGGCTCCCTCGGCTGCTGCAGCACGATGGGGGACGCTGGGGCTGCCATTGAGGTGGACTTATTGGCGATATTCGTGGTCGTCTCAAGCAAAAGTCCGTGCTCCGGGGGCAGTCCTTGCAGCCTGCGGCTACCTCGCTGGTTCTTGGCGACGTTGGCGTTATCTTCCGCGTGCGGGTTTGGGTCACGGCTTTGTGGGGGCGTCCGGTGCATGGACGCAAAGCACCTCCACCAGATGTCACGTGGTAGTGACGTTAAAGAACGCAGTAGCAATACTGTAAAATACAAAAGTAGCTTTTATTGGGCGAACCTGTGCCCACAAAACAGGCTACACTTAAAGCACAACGAGAGCGGCTAACACAGTCGGCGATCGCCGAAAAATCTGATCAGCGGGTCAAGCGCGTCGGCTTTTATACAGTAGTCGTCGAACGTTCCAGACTAATCGCTGGGACCCGCGTGTCTTCCACAAAGTTCTATACCATTCGCGTCACGCGATGAAATCAGATACCACAAGGTTCGGCGACAACGGACAGCGGATAGAAGCATCGATAACATTCCAGAAACTTCCTATACATGCAGGCGCGTCCTGCGCTGTGCGATAACATTTGTTAAGCGGAGAAACGCGGTCACCCGAGAAAGATCAACATGTACACGTGTCAATATAGTTGAGTGGGCCGAGCGGCGCGGTGCTACCTAGCTGAAGCTCAAACAACGAAAAGTAGACTGATGGCACTGCGAGCGAACTAGAACCTTTTAAAGGGAAGCTTTAATTCTTTGCCTCTTTCGACTTTTCCACTGCTGCTGCGGCTGCTGCTGTCTGGCATACCGCGTCAGGGGCCGGTTCAGAGCATGTGTAGACATGACAGGAGCGAGTCAGAGAGAAAAGGCGACGCGAGAAACTCGTTTGGACCCCAATGCGTCGAATGTGCACCCTCTGGAGCTCCCTGGGCGTCGCCACATTAGCCTCTTGACACCTGTAATTATCAGCGACCCCCCCCCCCCCCAAAAAAAAAAAAAACATATCTTAAGAAGCCAAGAAAGAAAGACACCAAGGACAACACAAGGTGTCTCTCTTTGTTGGCTTCTTATATGATTAATAAAAATCGGGCTCCTCGGCATGCAGTTGCCACACAAGGGGGGGGGGGGGTGAGGTTTATTTTGGGAAACTGAATATGCTTAAGTTCTAGGTGCGGTACAGTACGGTCCTGGTATTTGTGAGAAATAAATACCATGCAAATATGTCAAGCGGACAAATTACGCACGGCGTGCAGAAGCAGAGCCGCCTTAATGTGCACCGCAGGGTCCAGGTGACACTACAGAAGCGGTCGACCGTCAACTCCACACTTCTGTGCCGGCCACGGTAGCTGCGGCTATGGCATTGCTAGAAGTCGTGCATTTGATCCCAATTGCGGCAGCCGCATTTCGACGGGGGCGAAAAAGGAAATGCATGTGCACTTAGATTTTGCGACACGTTATAAAGAACATCATGGTGCCAAAATTAATCCGGAGTCCGCCTCTACGGCGTGCGTCATAATCCAATTGGGGTTTTGCCATGTACAGCCCCATAATCCCATTCAAGTTTAATATTTCTTCCACGATGCGATGTGCCATATGTGAGGCAATGACAATGGTCAACCCTCCCAGAGGTTATGAAATATGGTGCACAACAACGCCTCAAGCAAACACCTCTCCCTGTGTGTTTTGTATACTACACAGACAATTACAGCCGTGGTGCACGCAAGGTAAAGTTTTAACATCAACTCACCACTCTCGTGTTGGACTAAACGCTGAAGAAAGTAGGGTTTCGCCGTCAACATGACCGCTAACTATCGTCAATCAAAACAACCAGCACAAAAGCTTCGCTTACATCGATTTTACAGCGAAGCTGTATGCCTCTGCCATCCAAGGAAATTTTCGTGTCGTTGTTAGCGTGGTAAGCAAAATACTCCACATACGCGGGCCGATCTCGAAGATAGTGTAATCCCGGGCCGACCCGCGGCGGAAGTGAAGCAGGCATTAAGCACTCCCCATACGTGGGCAGATCCTGAAGATACTGCAATGTCGGGCCGACCCATGGCGGAGGTGCAGTTCGCCATTAAGGGGCCTACATACACAACTTCGCTGGTCATCCTTCTTCATAGAGTGGAAGGGCACTGTGTTTTGTTAACTGTGTTTCCCTCACGTCCAGGGCGTCATTATTTTGTTGCCACTGTGGCCTCTGGTTTTGCTCTATGTACCATTGGCATGATTATGAACGCGTGCCGTAGCGAACGCCTTTGATGTGTAGTAACAGTCAACGACCGCTTTTGGACCTGCCCGATAATTCAGTCGCCTTCGCGGAACCGCCATGTACCCCACAGAGTCAATGTTTAAGAACGTCTGGAATTTCATACGCAAAACTTCTTGCCGTCTGATTTTCTTGACTTTTTCGCCGTGACTGCAGGTCCGAAACAGCATCAATCGAAGCCACTGTCATTTTGATCGTAGCCTCGAACCGGCGCTCTCGCGCGACGATTCGCTGGCAGGCACCGCCGCGGGATCACTAGGCCTAGCGTCTTCATACATTCGCTGCCAAACTTCTCGCTGTTCGGTGCCGTTATTTTCATTGAACGAATTCGCCGCTGTCAGCAATGGAACTGAACCCACCTTTGTAATCCCGGCTTGTGGCTTGGAAGCGCAGAAAGCATGCCACAGTTCATAATGCCGATTCCCGTAAGTCAGCTTCGCCGCAATTGCAAGTGTTACGCGGTCGAGCATATGCAACGTGTTGCGGCGAAGCATACCAAGAGTGTAAAGGAGCAACTGTCAAGGGACGCAGGCACCCGCCAACTCCTGTCGAAGTACGAGCTACGATATGCCTAAAAGGTGTACTGACAGGCCTTCAGAGCTATTTTGCGCGTGCCTATGACGATTTGGTCTTTTGTGGCAGTAAAGCGCGTGCATTAATTTTTTCAGGTGTTTTCGCGGACACTAAGAAGACCGAAAGATTGAACGTTGACTGGCAGCTAACCAGGAAGCACGCAGCTAGCTAGTAGACGTCTACCTTCCAGCTTGATCTAGCTGAGGCCACAGGTAGTAGCCATCTTTTGTAAGCTGTACTCTAGATCTAGATATCTACGAGTTAGCTGGTAGCTCAGCTAATGCTCCCTCTACCTAAGGCTTGTAGCCACCTTGCGAAACACTGCTGTAGCTGCAGTGTAGACATTCAATGCCCAGGCTTGTTTTAGCTCCGCAGATGCTATAGTTAGCTCTGCTTACCGTGCTTACGATCCTGGAAGGTTGAATTCTTATTTTACATGTCACTATAAAAGCACAAGAAGGGTAACGACCACTTTAAAATTTTCAACTTGGCTGTGTTCTATCTTTCTTTTGTCATGTGTGAACACTGCCTATGTATGCAGCTTTCAAACGAATAAAACCAGTATATAGTTTACGCTCTTTCCGTCTACCTCGTTTTTTTTCTGTATTCATCCTTTTATACGGCCAACTCTTCCTAATATAGCCGTGCACGAACTTGCCCAGCAAGAAGTTCTCCCAAAATAGCATAATTACTGAGTTGACAGCTATCCATTCTTGGTATAAAAAAGAGACAAACATTTTGTGTAGACTCCTAAAAAGCTAATTCCTCTGTCGTCAGCACAAACAATGACAAAAAACCTTATGATCATTGTTTTGATGTCCAGTTCACATTGATATTGTAAACTTCAAAAGGGAAAAATCATTTTCCTTACTGACAAATAGCACAGCATAAATCTTCCTTTCCTGATGCTGACAGCATTTAAACATTGCAATGTGGCAAGCTAGAGTTCAGACTTATATTTATAATTATATTTAAAAGCTAGCAGTTCCCCACCAACGTATGCAAGCATAGCTTACTTTCGTATATGCCAGAAAACGCAGAATTCTGTGTAGTTAAGGTTATAAAATGCATTACATTTATATTTGAAGTCGATGATTCGACGGTAGGCCGTCTGGTTGGGATGAAACACGAAACAATAAAACGACAGACATCGACGAAAAGAAATGCTCAAAATGAATAATTCTTTAAGACGTTTCGTTCTTCGCTACGGAAGCCTTGTTCACAATGGGGTGAAGGAAAGTTCATGGGAGCTTATGTATTCTACAGCACGTGTACGACGGGGGGAGGGTTCCCTCACTTCGATTGATTGTCTGACGTGTTTTCTGTATCTCCAATGACTCCAGATACAGCCGCGATTTCAGTTTTCTTTCTTGGCCGATAATTCTTGAGTTTTCCCAGTCAATGTTGTGGCCGGTTGCATCCGCGTGCTCGGCCAGGGCGTTCGAAACTGTTCGTTTCTTTTCGACATCGTTCTGATGCTGCCTCAGCCTCTGTCTAAAGTTGCCCGATTCACCGATGTATGCGTAGTCGCAATCTGCGCAGGGTATCTTGTAGACTACGTAGACTGTAGACTGTACATTTACCATTTCTTTTGGTCGGTGCCTGTCGTTTTATTGCTTCATGTTTCATTCCAACCAGACGGGCTTCCGTCGATTTCAACCTTCACTGGGCGTATGGACGATCTGTAATCACCGGAATTCGCCGTTATGCTTCCCTCACAACCCGCATTGCTGCATTTCACGAACACCTGGAGTTCAACGTTGCCCGAAAATCACGGGGCCTCGATCCGCTCTCATTGCACCTTAACAGGCCAGTGCCTTCCGAGTTCGGCTGTAGCGTCGTCGCAATGACAGAGAGGCTGTTGCTAGAGGCAAGAAAACTGGACTGCCGTGACGCTATCAGAAAACTTGAAAACGATGCGTTTTTTGCATGGCACCGCCTGGAGGACCTGTGCCCGGATTATTTTGTAAGCGTCCAGTTACATGCCAGCTTCTAAGGCAATGTACGCCTTCTAAGGCCAGTCCGAATTGGTGCATAGTGTCAAGCTTGACAGACTTTCGGAAAGTACCAGCCCATATCGGCCGCGCAGCAGAAGAACTACGGTGTACAGTCGCGATCAATTTGAAGTTGATCGCGCGAGCATCGACCGGCGGGTCTTCCAAGCAGCATAGCGGCCGATTTCGGAACTGCGAAGATAAAAATTGCGCTGCCTTCTTCTCCTATTATGTTCTACCAGGCAGCAACCATAACCCCCAAGACCAACTCGCCACATTTTTGTGTTTGTTTCCATTTCATGGCATAGATCTATGTGCGTCGCTTCCTCATGCATATCTTGGCTAACAATGACGCCTCTGTGCAAAAGCTCATAACGCAATCGAAATGAATTCGCAGGTTATGCCGTGAACGGTGACGGGAGTGACAGCTTTTCAGGGAACACCAAAAGAGAGAGAGGGGAGCTATCTGATGTTTCCCTCTCGACCGACGGTGATGACGTAACGTGGCGCTGCTCCTAGTTTTGGTCGCCGCTCGAGCGATCACCTTCAAATTGATCGCGACTGCACAACCTTTCATCGCACACTATCGACCCTGCCGAGGTCTCCGTCCTGGAGCTAAGTCTGAATATCTATGTTGCACCTGCTCCGACGTCATAAAGGTTGTGTGTGCGGTGGAGTGCGTGGTTTATCAAGTTGACCCATCCCGCCGTGACGAGGCTCGCTCCCGCGCTATTGATGTCCTTTCTGGACTGCACCGGCGGAAGTTGGTTTCCCCTCTTTCTGCTGAGAAACAGAAAGCTGTCAACCGACTTCAGGCGAACAATGGAATCGTGATTCTTCCCACTGACAAAGGGAATGCAACGGTACTAATTGACACGGCTGTCTACAAAAGCAAGATACTGGCCCTGCTTGACGACTGGGGCACTTACGTCCGACTCACTCGGTACCCCACCGTGAAGGTACATAGGGGCTTTCAGGCTCTCCTGGAGGACGTATTCCGCTTCGTAGCTCCCGAGCACAAGTCTCTGCATTGCAAGCTCCTCTGCCATAACGGGGCTGCACCTGCACTTTATGGCTTGCCGAAAGTTCACAAGCCGAATGTCCTCCTGCGACCAATCGTCGACTACACCCGCTCCACCCGCTACAAATTGTCCGGATACTTGCACTAGGTACTGTCTCCACTCATCGGGAAGAGCTCTACGCATGTGAGCAACTCCTGTGACTTTATTGAAAAAGTTCGTGACGTGACTCTAGATGACGACGAGGTGATGGTTTCTTTCGATGTGGTGTCGCTGTTTACCTCAATTCCGACTGACATAGCTGTGGAAGCATGCGCGTCTGCTCTAGAATTCGACAGGACTTTGCCAGACAGGTCACGCATTGACGATCCCGATCTCAAGAGGCTCCTCTGCTTTTGCCTTGGAAACACGTACTTATGATTCCACAAGGTCTTCTACAGGCAAGCCCACGGTACGGCAATGGATGCCTCCGTCTCTGTTACTGCTGTCAATCGTACGATGGAATGGCTGGGAAGTCGTGCTCTCGCGCCCTTCTGTACTAGGCCAAGAGTTCTTCTACGCTATGTGGACGACTGTTTTTGCGTGATTCGACGCAGCGCTTTGGCTTCTTTCACTGCGCACTTGAACAGTCGGGAAAATGCCACCCAATTCACAGTTGAGACGGAGGTCGACAACGGACTCCCATTTTCGGACGTGCTTGTCAACAGATGCCATGGATCGCATTCGTTTAGCGTATGCTGAAAGGACATCCACACTGGCCGCTACCTAAACTTTCAGTCCGTTCACCCTGACGCTCGCAAAAGGTCATGTGTTGCCTCCGTGTTCAACCGTGCGAACCGCATTTGCTCCAAAGCAGAAGGTCGTTTCACCGACTTGGACCGCGTGGGAGGCGATGTCTCGGCAAGCAGCTATCCTACTTCGATTTTGAGCGCTGTGGAACGCTGCCTGTCCAATCCCGGCCGGCCGGCTAATCCGCGACCAAGAAAACGAGCAGCCATACCCTACGTTCCTGGGTAAGCGAAAAAAAACCTTGTCTCGCGTTCTGCGCAGTTATGACGTTGAGGTGGCACATGTGCCCGTGTGCACGCACTCGTGGGCGCTAACGATCGACAGGCTTCCGAGAGGGTCGTTTCCTGGCATAGTCTACAAGACACCCTTCGTAGATTGCGACTACGCATACATCGGTGAATCGGGCAACTTTAAACAGACAGGCAACATCAGAACGATGTCAAAAATAAACCAACAGTTTTGAATGCCCTTGCCGAGCACACGGATACAATGAGTCACAACACTGACTGGGAAAGCTCAAGAATTATCGTCCAAGAAAAAAAAAAAAAAACCTGAAATCGCGGCTGCATCTGGAATCGCTGGCGATACAGAAAACACTTCACACGCTCAATCGAAGAGAAGGAACCCTCCCCCCGTCGTACACGCGCTGCTTACGTCACGTGCTGCAGAATACATAAGCTTCCATGAAGTTTCCTTCACCTCATTGTGAACAAGGCTTCCGTATATAGCGAAGCCGAAACGTATAATAGATTTATTGATATTTAGCATTTCTTTTGGTCGGTGTCTGTCGTTTTATTGCTTCATTTACATTTGAGGCGCAGATAACGCTCAAGCAGCGGTTTTGTCAGCCGGTGCACCGCTGTTTTGATAGTATATATGACAGCATATTGGTTCACGCTGCGTCGTTCCTAGCCGCCTCTGAAGTTCAGAAAAGATTGATCAGCTGATGTGGGTAGCACATACTACCTAATTTAGAATAGAAAAATAATGCAACATTGGCTTTTAAGAGCCTTAAGCTGCACTGGGTTTGTCAAACAAACATTTTGAATGTGATAGTTCGCCATTAAACAAAAATGGACCTTGTTTTAGCCTTGTTTTTTGTCTCAAATTTAGTGTCATTGGTTTTTCTTTGCATCCAAGAGGAGCATACATTACTTCAAGCTCACATTCCATGACAGCTATGAATCACTTCTTCCAAGGTTTTCATCTTCAAGTTTCAAGTTTATTACCATAAATGCAAAATACAATACATACGTGGTAATACATATTCAGGAGGAGGCCCAAAAGTAAGAACTGTGGGAGGGCCTCCTACCAAAATTGGATAAAATTATTTGAATAAGCACAGGAACGAATTGACAAAAATATAATAAATGAATCAAAGGAATAGAGGAACATGAATAGAGACAACACAAAACTAATTATTAGACTAATTAAAGTGACGAAAGCGAATATTTTTCAAAGACGATCTGAAATGGCTCAACAGCAACATTTTTAAATCAGGTTTTAGATTGTTCCATATGGAAATAGCACTGAAACAGGCAGTTGGTTTACCGTAATTTGCAGCGAGTTTTGATAGGAGAAAGTTATGTGACAAAGCCAACCGTGTTGGATTTTTATTAGTGAATCGGTGAATTGGAAAAGCATCGATAGAAACTTGACGGTCGAAGGCTTTATACAACAGAACCATCAGACTAGCTTCCTATGTGGAAACTGGAAACACACCCAATTTTAGAAATAGGGGCTTAGACGACGAAGGAGGGGATGTAATTGTTATAATTTTCAATGCCCGTTTTTGGATACTAACCAAGGGAGACATATAAGTATAATAAGTATTTGTCCAGGCAGTAATGCAATATTTAATGTGTGTGTGGATGAGAGCGTGGTAAAGTGAGAGGAACGTATTATTGCTAAAAGCTGAACAAATTTTAATTAAAGATCTCATGCCGTACCAATTTTTTAACAACTGAATCAATGTGAGCGTCAAATTTTAAATTAGAATCTACAGTGACTCAACTTAGCACAACCTGTTTGCTCAATTTCAACGTTGCTTAACCGTATGTGTAAATTAGCTCTCATAGATCTTTGAGGAGGATGGAAAACTATAAACAGAGGCTTAGCAGGGTTTATGCTTACATAATTTTTACGACACAATTTTTCCAGCTGGCGTATAGTGTAGTTTATTTTATCTAAAAGTTGAATGGGCTCTATGGCAGATGTTACAACCATCGTAACACGGGCGTAAAGAAAACACTTGGAATTATATAAATATCTGGGAAGATCATTAATAAATGTCAAGAATAAGAGCGGACCGAGAATTGATCCCTGTGGCACTCCTTTGGTTATGAGCCTCTGTTGGGAAAAGACGCCATTAATGAAAACACTTTGATATCTGTTAGAAAGATAATTCTTAAGAAGTACCAAAAGTGGCCCAGTAATGCCATAACTATAGTAACTACATAACAGTAATGCCATAATGCCATAACTAAAAAACAAGATTTGATGGTGAATATTGTCAAAGGCTTTTTTAATATCGATGAAGACTGAACCTGCTATTAATACACTGTCTAACTGTGTTATAATCCAGTTAATGAAGCGAATAACTGCGTGTTCTGTCAAAAGACCCGCGCGAAAACCGAAGTGTGACGAAGACAGTATATTAAACTTAGCGTAATAGCCAGAAATGAGAATCTCAATTAATTTTTCAACTATGTTGCTGAGAAACGGAAATACAGAAATCGGTTTATAATTCTTTACCAGCGAGGGGTCTCCCTTCTTTAGTATAGGAATTACTTTAGCTATATTGAATTGGTTGGGAAATATTCCTGTGGTAAAAATGAGGTTGGTTATATGGTATATAGATAGCTTCAGCTACAATATATTTGACCGATTTAATATTGCCACGGCCTCGACACAGCTGACAGCCACTCGGTGCGATTCGGTGCCACATGCTAGGCATGTTGGGTGGCTCCGAGAAGAAGAGAACGACGAGGGTGCCAGGACAGCGACATATATAAAAAGATCTTTAGCGTCGACCGAAGTCTTTTGTGGCTTTGTCTGTGACAAATTGGTGGAGCTGCTGGGTACACGTCTATGTACTCTGACCCCCAGGAACAGAGCGCGGACAACCTACGCAAAAGCCGACGGCTTCAAAGACTGCCTCCGGAATACGGCCTCCAAGATCTGCCGAGGATGTCCACCACAACCGCAAGCCAGACACAGGAGACGTACGGTACGGGACAGCCTCCTGCGTCGCTGGTTCTCCACACCCCACGCTGGCCGCGGCCGTTCCATGGTGAACCTTTTGAGGACGTGGAAGACTGGCTCGACGAATTCGATCGTGTGGCTGACGTCAATTATTGGGACGAGCAGAAAAAGTTAAGGAACGTGTACTTCGCCCTAGAGGACTCTGCCCGAACATGGTTCGCTAACCACGAGCCATCCATCACCACCTGGCAAGAATTTCAAAGGCAGATACGCGACACGTACAGCAGCCCCGCAAGAAAAGAGCGAGCAGAGCAAGACCTTCAGAATAGGGTTCAAAGGCCGAACGAAAGCGTAGCCATGTTCGTAGAAGACATGACGCGGCTTTTCAAGCGTGCTGACCCTGGCATGACAGAAGCGAAGAAAGTACGCCTACTGATGCGTGCAGTTAAAGAGCAGCTGTTTGCTGGACTGATGCGAAGGCCTCCAGCTACAGTAGCTGAGTTCGTCAGTGAGGCGACAACAATGGAGCGAGCCCTTCAACAACGCTCCTCGGTCTACGATCGCCAAATCAACCTGGGATCAGCATCTTCTGTCTCGTTACCCTATGACACCGATGCGCTTCGAGAGCTTGTGCGTAGTGTCGTGCGTGAGGAGCTCGACCGGCTACAGGGAGTGCGATTTCAACCGACCGCAACATCCCTCACAGATATCGTCCGCGAAGAAGTTCGCCAGGCAGCACAGCCATTCGTGCAAACCAGACCTGAAGCCGCCCCCGTACTGACTTATGCGCAAGCAGTGAGGCTACCTGCGCAACCCGGGAACCACCGTAACCCGCCTTCTTCTGAAGAACCGCTGTGTCACTTCCAGGGCCAAGGTTCACGTACAAATATGTACGGGTCCACGAGCCCCCGAATCAATACGCGAAAGTCAGACGTGTGGCGCACACCTGACTACCAGCCACTCTGCTTCCACTGTGGCGAAGCGGGCCACGTGTACCGTGCCTGCTACTACCGAAGAATTGGACTCCAGGGCTATCACCCCGGCGCTCGTCGCCCACGTGAGGGAGAGCGCCCGAGAGAAATCCAGCAATATCTGGCCAGTCAACCTTCGTCGCCGTACGCGCAGTTCCCACCGGTTGAACAGTCCCTGCCAACGACCCGATCTCCGTCTCCGCAGAGGCGCCAGTCACGATCACCACCTCCTCGACGATCGGCGTCACCTAGCCGCTACACTACGTTCTCCGCTTCCGTGGGCAATCGGCCCACGAGCCCAAGTCGGGGAAACTGAGAACAGCGACCTCCGGAGGTGGGGCCGCTGTCCAACGCACTTCGAAAGATCCTCCGCTGCGACACCCCGACGACGACGATAACGACGACGACAACGACGACTGCGCACCTTCGACACCTTTCTTCGAAAACCCTGAACCTGTTTCAGCCGACATACTCGTTTCTGTAGATAACCACCCGGTCACCGCTCTTGTCGATACTGGCGCCGATTATTCTGTCATGAGCGGACAACTGGTTACGGCACTTCGCAAGGTGACGACACCGTGGCCAGGACCTAAGCTCCGTACAGCCGGCGGTCATGTTCTCACGCCGATCGGCAAATGCACTGCGAGGGTACAAATTCGCGAGGTCACATTTGTCGGCTCATTTATTATACTGGAAGAGTGCTCTAGGCAGGTCATACTCGGCATGGACTTTCTTCGGGAGTACGGCGCAATCATAAACCTTCGCGAGTTGCTTGTCACATTTTCCAGCGAACACGCAACTCATTCGGACGACTACCACCCACAGTCCACGGTGTTACGCGTTTCGGGTGACTGGGCTACTTTACCACCCCGGAGTACTGCGTTGATCACCGTAGAAACAGACGATGATCCTCCCCATCTCGGAATCGCTGAAGGCAATCTGTCAGTCTTGTTGGCTCGACAGGTTTGCGTAGCCCGCGGCATCTTGCAGCTGTCGTCACGGACTGCTCAGATTTTAGTGACCAATTTCAGTCGTGAATACCAGCACTTCGCCCCACGAACTGCCATCGCCTATTTGGAGCCAGTCAGTGATTTTCCCGCTTGTTTAACTGTAGGGCAAAATGATGGAGATTCTAACTGTGACGTACCAGCCAACAGCAATATTGATGTGAATTCTAAATTATCAGGTGAACAACAGGCTAGCATTCGAAGCCTTTTACAGTCTTTTGCGGACTGTTTCGCTTCAACATCGAAGGTCAACCAAACGCCTACTGCGAAACACAGAATTATTACAAATCCCAATGAAAGACCCGTGCGCCAACGTGCCTACCGTGTTTCTCGTAAAGAGCAAGACGCTATCCGGAATCAAGTCAAACAAATGCTTACCGACGATATCATACAGCCCTCCACCAGTCCATGGGCGTCACCTGTGGTTCTGGTGAAAAAGAAAGACGGCACACTGCGTTTTTGCGTTGACTATCGCAAGCTTAACAACGTTACGAAGAAGGACGTTTATCCCCTTCCCCGCATCGACGACTCTTTGGACCGCCTTCGAAATGCTCGATACTTCTCATCGATGGACCTTCGCAGCGGCTACTGGCAAATAGAGGTTGATGAGCGTGACCGTGAGAAAACGGCATTTATTACGCCTGACGGACTCTACGAATTCAAGGTCCTTCCTTTCGGATTGTGCTCTGCGCCTGCCACTTTTCAGCGCATGATGGACACGGTCCTATCAGGTCTCAAGTGGCAGTCATGCCTTGTCTATTTAGATGATATCGTTGTCTTTTCGGAAACTTTTGAGCAGCACCTCCAGCGCTTACAAGCAGTTCTTGACGCAATTCGTACTGCTGGCCTGTCTTTAAAGCCTGAAAAATGCCATTTCGGGTATGACGAACTCAAATTTTTAGGCCATGTCGTCAGCTACGAGGGCATTCGACCAGACCCCGACAAAACCATTGCTGTTGCTTCGTTTCCAACACCTTCGAACAAACACGAACTCCGCCGTTTTCTAGGGCTTTGCGCTTATTATCGACGTTTCGTGGCAAACTTTTCACGGATAGCCGAACCTTTGCAGCGGCTGACTAAAGATAATGTTCCGTTTGTCTGGGAGCAGGAACAACAAGAGGCCTTCTGTGAACTCCAGAATCGTCTGCGCACACCTCCTGTTCTAGGACACTTTGACGAAGACAGTGACACCGAGTTGCACACGGATGCCAGCAACGTTGGCCTTGGTGCCGTCCTCGTACAGTGGCAAGATGGAGCCGAACGCGTCATTGCGTACGCAAGCCGCACTTTGTCTCCAGCTGAAAGTAACTATTCCACTACGGAGAAGGAATGCTTGGCCGTTGTGTGGGCAATTGCTAAGTTCCGACCATATTTGTACGGCCGATCGTTTCGAGTTTTGACAGATCACCATTCATTGTGCTGGCTAGCCAATCTGAAGGATCCATCTGGCCGTCTTGCACGCTGGAGTCTTCGCTTGCAAGAATACGATATGACAATAGTGTTCAAGTCCGGGCGTAAACACACCGACGCCGACTGCCTGTCACGTGCTCCACTTCAACCGTCGCCATGCGAGTTTGATGAAGAGGACGCATTTCTGTCCATTATCTCAGTATCAGACATCAGCAAGCAACAGCGCGATGATTCAGAACTCCGGCCTCTCATCGACTACCTTGAGAACCGTCTACCGGAGCCGCCTCGTATGTCCATCCGCAAGTTCTCCTCGTTTTTTCTCCGCGATGGCGTTCTCTACAAATTGGGTTTTCACTCGACCGCAACCGCCTGCCTCCTTGTAGTGCCTTCTTCACTACGTGACGACATCCTGCGGGCATCTCACGACGATCCATCTTCGGGCCACTTGGGATTCGCACGGACGTTTTCACGCATACGCCAAAAGTACTTCTGGCCTAACCTTCGCCGTGACGTCAAGCAATACGTGAAGACATGCCGCGACTGCCAGAGACGCAAGACACCACCCGTGCGTCCCGCTGGTCTTCTCCATCCCGTGGATCCTCCGCGGATCCCTTTTCAGCAGGTTGGAATAGATTTGCTTGGACCATTCCCCACGTCGAGGGCTGGTAACCGTTGGATTGCTGTTGCCACAGACTACCTAACACGTTACATTGAAACCCGAGCTCTCCCACGAGGCACTGCAAATGATATTGCGACCTTCTTTGTACATGGTATCGTACTCCGCCACGGTGCTCCAAGAGTGGTTATAACCGACCGGGGCACAGCATTTACAGCGCAGCTCACAGAAGATATCATGCTTCTCAGTGGTACCGTTCACCGCAAAGCCACTGCTTACCATCCCCAGACGAACGGGCTCACAGAAAGACTAAACAAAACGATCGCTGATATGATTTCCATGTATGTTGACGTCGACCACAAAAACTGGGACGACGTTCTCCCATATGTTACGTTTGCATATAATACTGCCGTTCAAGAAACTACCGGCTTCACCCCTTTTCGCTTGGTGCACGGCCGGGAAGCTGTCACAACGTTGGACGCAATGCTCTTACCCACCTACTGTTCTAATGTTGTCAATGATGCTGCCGAATTCGCTCGATGCGCCGAAGAGGCACGCCAGCTCGCACGAATGCGTATCCGCTACCAACAACATAACGACGCCGACCGATACAATCTTCGTCACCGCGACGTCACTTATCAACCCGGTGACAAAGTATGGGTGTGGACACCGATTCGCCAGCGTGGTCGGTCGGAGAAACTTTTGCGCCGCTACTTTGGACCTTATCGGATCGTTCAACGACTCAGCGACGTCACATACGAAGTGATTCCTGAAGGAGGAGGCACCGCTCGCCGTTCCCGACGCCCAAGCCTGTCCGATGTCGTTCACGTCTCTAGATTGAAGTTATACCACTCCCGCTGAACGCAAAGTCCCACGCCTCTCTCACCATCTACGTCCCTTTTAACAGCATCCCCGTGGCAATCTCCAGTGCCTCAATGTTCCGCATCGAGACGATGCTTCTAGGGAGGGGGGTAATGCCACGGCCTCGACACAGCTGACAGCCACTCGGTGCGATTCGGTGCCACATGCTAGGCATGTTGGGTGGCTCCGAGAAGAAGAGAACGACGAGGGTGCCAGGACAGCGACATATATAAAAAGATCTTTAGCGTCGACCGAAGTCTTTTGTGGCTTTGTCTGTGACAATATATATTCAGTCTATGTTGTCCAGGCCAGCGCCTGTATTTTTTAAATGGCTAATGATAGTTAACACTTCTTGAGCTGTACAAGGCCGCAGAAAGCAAGATTGTGGCTGCCTTTCTAGCTGTGGCACAGCAGGACTTAAGTTGATTTCCGAGGAAGAAAAAAAAAACTTTAAAAACACATTACTCGTTTCTTCGGGGTTTTGTAAGACCCTGTTTTCGATAGTGATAGCCTTGACGATAGCTGTCTTGTTGTCTCCACTTAGGAACTTATTAATGACATTCCATTTCTGTTTGACGTTTGTGCATGCGTCAATTTTACGCCCAAAATATCTTTTTTTTTTTTGCTTGCTTCAGAGCATTGTCTAACTAAGCAGTAATGGTCTCGTAACGTACGTGCTTTAAGTCGTGTGTTAGGCGGTTGCCTTATCGTTTTTCGATAGAGATTATCTTTCTTGCTCAGTGACTCTGAGAATTGTAGATACCCACGGACAACGTTGTGCATGATATTTCTTGATAGAAAATTCATATTTTGTGCAAGCTTCAACCGCGTTTGTAATTGTAAAGAAAAATTTGCAAAACGCTAGTTCCGGATCAGAAAAAGATAGAATGTTAGAAAAGTCGGTACGCCTATTTTCTCAACGTAATCGGACAGGTTAAAGTTCGTCCTGTATAATGCTTTTTTTTGGGAGAACTGTTGGGTAAATCAAAATAAAGAAATATTGGGTAATGATCGGTGACATGTACTTGCAGAATTCCTGTATGTGGGCGTATATCAAGTTGGGGCATTAATGCTTCGCAGCCGAAACCAACAAAGCAGCCGGTGAAGCCAACGTAACCAATATAGTTATTGTCTAATAAGTTAATGTTAAGATCACCTAAAATACGCGCATTCTTGTTTTCTCGTTTAATTTTTACTAACGCTGCTGACAATCCAGCACAAAATTCTTTAAATGATGAAGACGATGAGCGGTAAACCATGCCAATGATCGTTTTTCTTTCCCTGTAATGTGAAGAAAGAAGTTTTCTATTTCGATCCATACGGATTCACATTTCGGAACATTGATACTTAGATCGGCACGTCTTTTGTAACATAAAGATGGTGATATGAACACAGCCACACCGCCATGTGGGCTATCAGCGCGGTGACAGTATTCTGGCACGTATTGTGGAAAAGAATGCAACGTTTCGTCCCCAGCCGAAAGCCAAGTTTCGGTTACGCAAGTGAGTTTAAAAAGATGATCAATGCTACGTAGTAATAGATTAAAATAATCAAAATGCTTTCTTAAGCTTCGGGCATTAACATGAAAAGCAGAAGGGAGTTCACGTGAACCTATTTCATGAGTTAAGTCTTGTGGAGAGAAATAATTGTTCGACTGTCATGAAAGATATGCAAGTCACCCTCGGAAGCAATTCAAAAGACCCTGCCGTCCGCATTTTTCCTAGCTTAAATTACGCAGTTTTCTGTCCACAGGTAAAGCCGTCCTTTCTGCGTTTTTTGCTCCAGTGCCATAGCAAACAGTTTTTTGTTTGATGGCGTCAAGTGTTTGTTGACATATATTGCAGTGTAGAAGGCCAATGTAGAATGCCACATGAACAGTGATAGCTTACACAGAAATTTAAATGAGACTTCCGATCGAGTGAAGATCGGTGCTCCAAAAAACAACTTCATATGCTCGGAACAACAAACATGGAAAAAGATGCAGATTATATTGATTGCACACTGACAACACTGCCACACAGCTGTCTTGACAGTCACGTGGGATAGTGGAGCGCAGAAACAGTTTAGTAAAAACAGAGTAAAGGCAACTTACGGTTAATGTACCTCACATAAACAAAATTTCAAAAAAATAAATTGTATGCATTCAACCAAAACAATAAACGCAAAAGTAATTTAAAGTTCACCACAATTTGCGGATATATGATTTTTTATATTTCACAAAGGAACATTGAAAGAGTCACGCAGTACTAAATTTCTTAATCTTGAAATATTACAAGTTTCGTCTAGCTAATGGGCAAAAGTGTTTTTTTTCTTTGCACTCAGAATAGCAGGCAGTGCTGGCCAAATTTTTTGATCCACCTTAAATGTTCCGTTTTCATGAAAAGTTACACATGTATGCTTATGAGCTGCTGATGGTTTTGTTTTACTCCCTTGTTGCTGAATTTCCTTGAAACATCATAAAAAACTTCTGTTCTTTACTGACATCACTGTACAATAGAGGCCTCATTAGCAGGCGGCCGTTAGCTTCGGCGACGGTGCTTGTTTGCGACCTGCCGTTGGTATTGCTTGCATTGCCTTCATGCCTAATAGTGGAGCGGCCACATTTCAGTGAGCTAAATGTGGGGCCTTTAGCAGTTATTTTCGCGATATATGAGGTCAACGAATGGTGTTGAGGCGACTGTCAAGCGATATTTTTTGTGGTTTCGCTTATTTTGACTTTTGAGCGTGTCGCCTCACCCCTCCCCCGTTCACTCTATCCATTGGCGACCCCCCCCCCCCTCCGATTTGTTGAGGCTCTCCTATATCTTTCCTGGCAATGCGTTCAAAATTTTGACACTTTTTCTAAGCAATTGTCTTCACAATGGCTAGAAGCGTATGGCTTGTAGACATCAATTAATCCTAGCCATCTTGAAGATTTCTAAACTATAGCTTGACATAGCTCTATAGCTGCTTCTAGCCTGCTCAACATATATCAAGCTGGCTAGTAGCCAACTTGTGCTACCTGGATATAGTTTCTAAGCACGGAGTAGGGGCGGGGTGCCATGTGTACATTTTAAAGTCTGAATTAAGCCACTGTTTCAAATGTTCTAGTTTCACCTAAACTGGAAATGAAATAACGCATTGTAGTAGTCTCTGAATGTTTTGTTTTTGAGTTTATGCTGATATTGCATTCATGTGATTACTTCCTGGGTAGAGTGAAACCACCTCAACACATAATCACATACATAGAAAGAAGGATAAAGTATGTGGCTGTATGGTAGTTAAACAAGTTAGGGCTAACTAGAACGCATTCTTTCCTGTCTGTTCTTGACAATATCTAATGTCCACATAACTTTGGCTTCAAGCTTAGCGTGGACCTTATGCCGCCTTTGTCAACCGGATAATATGCGGCGTGAGGTCATGGTAGTGAGTTATTACTTGAGAAAGGTGTTTCACTTTGTGATTTCTTATCCACATGCCATTTGTTCGTGATGGTACGTCTGCTTACATACAAAGGTGTAGCAGTAATTACATTATGGAAATGAATTGCTGGCCAGTGCTTTGATTTCGTGGAAAGAAGCCTGCATTAGGGAGGCGCGCACTGCAGCGGGTTCAGCGGGCGGGCGTGTCTGTCCTCAGGGCCGGTATAATGTAAAACTATTCGAATCTGTTTTTGGGCCCATATGGGAGAGGCCCGAGCCATTTGCACCTATCGCGAAGGGCTAACGGTGCATTTGGAATGAAACCAGATTGGAACAGTTTTACGTTATGCCGGCCCAGGGTCGATTGCGGCTTTCTGGGTCTGCGGTGACATATACGGTGACCTAGAAATTAGGTTACCGCGTCGAGTGGACCCCCTGAGTGGACATTTTCCGCTATCGTCATGAGCGTCTGTGCGGGAATTATATATTCTTCCCGATATAGTTGATCGTAGTGCCACCGATGTATTCGACTTTACGGGAAAGCGTGCGCCATGTAGTCGCTCGGAGCCACTCTGTTCTACTACGCCATAGCTACAAAGCGCGCTTCCACCGCGCCGCGTTCTGATTGGCTTGCGGCAAGGCGAAGCTATTTCTGTTATGTAGAAATGAGTTTCAATAAGCCACAGTAAACCACTCTTGCTTCTCCGTGCGGTTTGTTGCTGAAGCGCATTCCCGTGTACTTCACCCACACTGCCGAGCCATTTAAAGAAATATGTATTTATAAAAAATGTCTTATGTTGCTTTTGGAAATTTTGAACTCGCGATTTCAGAATGCATGTTTTTGTGGTTGCTACCAATATTTAAAAATGTACAGGCACTATCGCCAAGATCTGCATGCACTAGACGGTGTCAGTATCAGGGTAAGGTAATTCAAAATTCAGCTTAAGACGTTGCTTAAAGAGCGACTGACAACCAATCTCGTGGTACCCATTTTTTTATTGCAATGGAAAGCTTACCGGTCAGAGTGTCTAATCATGAAGTGCTAGCGCGGAAAACGCCGTGGAACATTTTTTATCAGAATTTTTCAATCTGCAGCGGGGATGCAGTCGTTCACTGGAAGCATGCTGGAAACAGTGATAGGTGAGCGCCATATATAGCGATTATACGCCGGCATTAGTGGGAGGCAGACGACAAGCGGGCCTTAGCTGTAACAAAGTATGATTTTGTTTATCAAGTCGATGTTCCTGCGATTCATGTTTTATGAATTGTTGAATTATTTCAGCGATAATAGCGACGTGTTTTCGTGGTTTCCTGTCCAACTGCTTTGGCATTTAACCAGTCAAAGCGGAACCAATCGGATCGAAAACGAAACGACGCCCTTACACTTGATACGGAGTTCAAGGTGCGGCCGTAGCCACGCGTGCGTTTTGGTTTCCGGAATATAGAATAATGCGCGAGTGTCTAATATACCAACTTCAATTTTAAGCAATAATTATGCTGTACTAAATAACAGTCGACTTACTTACAGTAATCTCATAGAATACATCCGAAGTACTAAGATTTCACCACCAGGTCTCGCCACTTACTGGTTTTTGAGACTTTCCTTGCCCATTTAAAATTATAATTCCTACTTAAATCGCGAACAGCGTACTGGATTCTATCACTATATCTCTTGGTAAGTTCACTTCCAGCAACGTCTCACAACACATTCTGGCCAGTTGTCCGTCCCTTTGATCAGTACAGCGCTGGTGTTGATTTATTCTGTGTTCCGTCGCGGTTTCGAAGTGCGCTGTCATTTTCCATTACTGCACAAGAATTCAGACTGGCCTGCTCTAAGTTGCTCCAAAATGAAATTTAGACTGCTGCAAGCTACTCCAAAATGCAATTTTGTATGCTCCAAACTGTTGGAAAACGCAACTTTACCTGCTCCAAAAATGGCTTCAAATTGACTTTAGGCAGCCCCACCCCTGCATCCTTTATGCGTCTTAATTCTTTGTGGTTTAATTCTGCTCCCTTACTGGCATGTCGCTACATTCAATACTTAATCTTCCTTCGGTATTGCCTGGGGCCGCCTAAAAAAAAAACTACTGCCTGTGCCGCTAATCGACGCCCAACCGGTGTTGCTACTCTATCGCTAAAATGTATCCCGTCACGCACAAAAGCGCGTTCGCGGCCTGCTCGGTGCACTTCTCGGTGGACGTCAATGATAGCAAAATTCATTGCCATAGCTAGCGTCCCGATTTCCCTGTTTACTACAAGCACTGCCATTGCAATTGCATATCCTTGCTTTTCAAACTAAAAAAAAGTTATGGGGTTTTACGTGCCAAAACCACTTTCTGATTATGAGGCCCGCCGTAGTGGAGGACTCCGGAAATTTCGACCACCTGGGGTTCTTTAACGTGCAACTAAATCTGAGTACACGGGTGTTTTCGCATTTCGCCCCCATCGAAATGCTGCCGCCGTGGCCGGGATTCGGTCCCGCGACCTCGTGCTCAGCAGCCCAACACCATAGCCACTGAGCAATCACGGCGGGTTTTGCCTTTCAACCTCTGGCATCGTGCACAATGCGATTTGCACTTCCTTTGAAACATTCCGCAGGACGCCTTAAGCCCTTTGGCTTCTCGATCCCTGTCCTCCGAACTTGCAGTAGGTCAATCACTCCGCCTATTATTACCGCTAGGTGTCTCTCCTCCATTGCGTATCGCATGTGTAGCTTGCCTATGCGTCTCCCAAGATTTTTCGCTACTCTAAGGCAGCAACACTATTCTCTATTTTGTTCTATATCACAGGACTCTTGAGCAGATGGTATAGGAAATAAGAGAGGACCACCATCAAGCTATCACTAAAGGGCATGAAGTTATATTTCAGTAGCTGGCTGGTAATACTGGCATATTGCTGTAGATGGCCTCGCCGATGAGTTTGCCCATGTTGCTGTCCGGTCTGCCCATGTGGGAGCCCGACCAGTTCTAATACCCTTGATCCATCCTATCCATCCATCTATCCATCCTATCTATCCCTAAAGCTACAGGTGCTATAAATAGTTTTCCGCTCTGAGGCGACATTTTGGAACCGCCTCTGGCTCGAGGTGGTACTCACAAAGGCGTACTCGTTCCACATCGGTTATACGCCCACGTGAGGCTCTTGTGGAACAACAGAAGCTATTGAACACATTCTATGTATTTGTACCCGGTACGATGTCGAGCGTGAAGCTCTCCGAATAGCATTGAACCGGCTGAAGTATCGACCATTTTCGGAAAGGACCATGGCCGTGCGCTTCGATGACATAGAAAGCCGCGAAATCATTATTGCAGTACCTCAAGTCGACAGGTGTTGGCGACTGTTTGTAGACTAGCTCCGCACCTTCAAATGTGCGCGAAACTGTGCTCTCTCTCTTCATCCCATGTCCCCTTTCCCAAGTGCATAGCAGCAAACAGGACGTGCCGTCTGGTTAACCTCCCTGCCCTTCACCTCTTCTGTTTCTCCTTTATCTATACGTAGTGTAGCCTCCGCATAAGCAATGGCCAATTTGTTCGCTCTTAATTTGCTTAACTTCTTTAGTAGCTCGTTTCCTCTTCGACAGTCTTCATAGTTGCCCTAGCGCAAGCGAAAGTGGAATACGAAAGTGTAATAAAAAATAAATATGAAGAAATGCTGGTGCAAGGCGTGGAATGGAATGAATGCAAAGTTCAACGAGAGGTGGATGCCGAAGCACATCAAGCTAACAACTGGTAACGTTTGTAGCTGACAACGCAGAATTTGTATCCAGTCATGCATGTAATCCAGCTCTGTTTGTGGTGCTGCTTCCACTAGTACATAAAGTCCTTCGCGAGGGATGTTGCGGTATGTGCGATAGTTTCATTATATGTCATCTTCTTCCCAAACACCTTTCACGCTGTCTTCACGTGTATTGAGAGCACTGCTAATATTGGACTGCTTCTTGTAGACCAATACAATCCTGCAATATACAATGCAATGATATAATATCCTGCACTATTATATAATCAAAGCTTTTTTACGGTGAATACGTTGAGAGGGAGCTTTAGTTCGCGACATACTATCTAAATACATGGGAACGGAAAAATCGTTTTTATCGGCAACCACCCCATCGAATTTGATGAAGTTTTTTGCAGTTAACAGAAAAAGATAACTTTAAATTGTAATCGCGAATTCGGCAAATTGCACTGCCGCATACCAGGGCGCCTTGATGCGTAGTTTTATTCGATAATCGCAGCCCGATCCCCGGCCAGCGCGCACTGGTGCGCTTTGCCGAATTCGCCATAAGTAAGGCCGTCGTGAGGCTTATTGGCGTCGCTGACAAAGAACCTCGTCTTCACGTCAACGCCGACAACAGTGGTCTATGGCACACGGGGCTTGAGGGCAATATGACGACACACGGTCACGTGCAGCAGGCTGCGACTGGCGTGAAAATGCACCACCGGTGGCGGAAGTGCAAGAAGTTCCACGCACAGCACACACACACGGACGACACACACGTGCGATGGAACACAGCTTGTTAGCGTAGCGTTGTGAGTGTACATGACGACGGCCCAACGTCGTAGAAGCGTTTTCTTTTATTGACAAAGCTGTTGAAATAGGGAAGAAGGGTAGAGTAGGTGTAGCTGCCTGGTTCGCGAGAGATCCTGCCTTGCCGAGTCACCAGTCGGGGGCCACTGCGGGAGTTCGAGGGCGCTCAACCGTAGCTGGGCCTCTTGAAGTCGTACGTGTCGTCGTCGTCGTCTTGCAGGTCGTTCTTGGCGTAGCCTCCCTGGGATCGTGACGGGTAGACTGGCTCGGGCGCAGACTCAGCGGGCCTGCACGTGCCAGATAGTTACAGTTTAGCGGATACGTCGTAGCGCTAACTTGAAGCGGGGTTAAAGAAACGAGCCGAATGAACGTTGCCTACATGGTAGAGCATTCATTGGATGCGCCGATAAGGGTCCAGTTTAACCGAAAGCTTGCGCGGCCACACCATTAGATGTTTGACTTGCCCGCAAATCTAGTAGCGTTTTTGGAATACCAGGTTACCGGATCGACATAGGCGTTGACGTGGCAGTCCTTTTATGATTTTCCGTCGACGAAAACGCTCTCGTGACACAAAAATTATTTGAACGCAGTGTAGTTGCACAAAGCGTTCTAAGATGTCGCTACCGTGACCCGGTAATGCGTAAATGGGGAAAAATTTACTAACGAGTTAAAACTTTTTACTGTTGTGTAAGTATAATTTTATAGTATTTTCGCGTATTTGGGCCGTTTCTGTGCAGGTATACTGTTCACAAAAATTGCTAGGTTTCATCGCTGTTGAATTTCAAATAGATATAATCATAATTTCTTCGTAGACCAACCCTGAACCAAGGCTGAAAAAATTTGTGACCTTATGAAGAGTAGAGCGGGAATGTGATCGTGGCGATGCTACCCATCCCGCTTTTTCGCATTCTCTCTTGCTTTCAGAACCGCCACTCCCTGTAAGACGCAAATATATTTAGTGTTCTATGCCTAATCAAATCAATTGTCTTGACATACATGGGTTCTCTACAGTGCTTCACAAATAATAGAGAAGAGGACGCACATTATGTTCAGCTGTCAGTTTAATTAGCAAAAAAAAGTACTAAACTTAGTTCTTTTATTTGTGGACTCAAGGTACCATGCATCGGTGTTTCTGGCGAAGCTTCACCAGCCAGAGGCCTCAATTCTGCGTTGTTAACTTGTACTCGTCAAGCCCGTAAGATAGGTACTCACCACGCGTTCCTCAAACGTCGTTCGTTATCTTGCTTGTTCTCGCAATATCTATTTGAATAAAACGCACCCTGATATCACACAGCTACAGAAAGTTATAACATACTTTACGAAGTGACTATGCATCACTTAACCGCGACTCATTACATCTCCCACAGAAAGATACGTCCTGACTCCTGAAGCGTCCGGCGAAGCCCGAAGCCCCGAACGGAGACCCCGAGTTCGATATAATCAATGTCCAGTTTGCTAAATGACGGGATTATTTCACATAAGCACCGCTGAGTAAGTTTCACGTGTTCGATATAGAGGGTAGTTCGCTTTACTTTGGTTGGATATATTCGCATTCGACTGTGCTCTAAGCAGACCCTAGTGGTTAATGGTGAACAGACCTTGAAGCGCACCGGAACATAGACTACCTATATAGTCTTTATGTTCAATAAAAAATTCAGTTGTGAGCGAAGCGCTGTGCTGTCTGCTTTTCTGTAAAATTTTGTCCGTGCTCCGGAGCCCTTTAAGATCTGTTTTACATGAACTTTAAACTTGTATAGCCTGACTCGCCACCCTTATGGTTCCAAAAAACCGTCGGAGGCAATGCACGAGTAGCTTTTATAATTTTGTTGTTGTCTTTTTTGTTTGATTGTAAAACGCGCCTGGGCAGCAGTCTTTCTGTGCACGGCTTGTTGAATGCAAGAGCACCGATGCGACTGCATGAGCAGACTTGCGGTATAACAGCTAATCATAGCTTCACCAGAGGTCTTCCAATTAACAGCGCTGTGCATTGAGAATCTCTGTGGCTCTCGAACTAGTGCGGACGGGAAGCTCTCGAGAAGACAAATCTCTCGAGCAGGCTTATTCAGCACTAATTGAAACGGTTGACAGTGCTGCGTGTGATGTCTGCGGCTGCGAAGAGACCGCAGACAATCTGCTGTGTCACTATTCCCGGTTTGACATGCAAAGGAAACCAGCGTCCAATGGATTGCGGCGACCGGACGATCGTCCACTGACCGTATAGCTCCAGACGCTACCGGAACAACGTCCATGCCGCTCATCGGCCCAGGAGGCAGTGACGAAACTTTCGTGCTTTATGAAAAAAGAGTGGCTTGTGCGAGCTTGTGGCCAGGTTGATGTGCAAGCGTCTGCAGTACACATTAACTGCCTTTTTCCCCTTCTTTTTCTATATATTTCCCAGTTCCCCTTCTCCCAGCGTAGGATATCCAACCAACAGATTTCCTGGTTAACGTACCCGCCTTCTCTCTTTCTTTTCACCCACTCATAAATTCACAAGGCCCAAGAGCGAGTGCTGCTAAACGCGCTCAGAGGCATGGAGTGGTTGTTGTTTTGGCCAAATCAACAATTAGTACCGATACAGAGAGCGACGAATCGCCCATATATACCTGTAATAGTGCGGTCCCGAGGGCGGCGTCGAGGGCTGCGCGTGCCGGTAGTAAGGACCGGGCCGGCTGACCACTTCGTCCTGCCACGGGTAGGGGCCTCCGGGACTCCGGGAGATGCTCATCTTGTACGAGACGCCAATCGGGACGTCCCCCTTGGGACGCCACGGCTGCGGCGGCTCGTTATACGTGCGGTACGTCTTGTACGACGACTGAGTCCACGGCTCGTACCTGCGAAGGGCAACCGCGTATAATTGTTTTTTTTTTTTCATGGATCTCGAGGTGACAGGGTTCAGGAAGCACTGCCGTAGAACATTGAAGACGTCGTCTCTGTTATTCTAGAGCATGGTTGGTGCAACCAAATAATTTTGCTTTATACTCTCCGATCGCACAGAGGGTACAAGCACCACAACAAGCATTGAGCAAACTCGGTTGACGGCAATGTATGTTGTATAAATAGAGATAAAAGGAAAAAAGAGAGAAAGCACTCGTTGGAAGAGATCGCGACGGAAGCTGGAATTCAGAACGGACAACGAACATTGTGTCAGTTTCTCCTCAAAAAATTGTTGAATTATTGTTTTTGGGAAATAAGAACATTCAAAGCAATTATTTTTCGGAGCAAACAGTGTGATCGATAAATGCTCCCGTTTGGATGCGTAATCGCCTTGAAAATGGATATATGTGCGATATCAGTTTCATATTGTCTACTTAACAGTTCAAAACAAACGTTCTGCTCTCCGCATAAAGCGCGATTGAAATGACTTACAATGGGAAAATCAGGTCTCACTTGTACATCGTCCCGCTGACGTTTCTGCTTACTCATCCATTGCCACTTCACTTGCACTATGAAAAACTCCCGCCATATAGCAAGGCGCAGATACTACCCACCGTCATGAATCCTTTGTTTTCCAACGGCATGCTGATCTGGCGCCATCTAGCATATACTCTGAAGATGACTTCTCTTGCCACCGCGACTTCAATGCAAACATTTGTGTCTATTACCGCCTTTCCTTTGGCCTTTTTTGTTTTCTCGCTTGATTATACGTAAGACACATGAGAGGCTTCAAATAAGATGACATGAACAAATGCAAACAGAAAATATACAATTAGCCATCGTAAATAAAATTTTGCTTAATTACATATGTCGGATGCACACATGAGTAAATTCCGACAAGACGCTTAAACAACAGGTGCAAACTCTAGCTTACTATCGCAATTAGGTAAACGACCAAAAGGGCAACCGATAAAAGTCGGCTATCTGATGACAACGGTGCCTATGTCGCAGGATGGTTGGACAGATACCTTGGCGCAACGTAGGGTCCCCTCCTGACCGAGTAGCTGACGTCCTGCCGTGTGTTGACGTACGAAGGAGGCTCCGGCCGCGGCTCGACGCGCGCCGTCACCTTGGGTCCGCAGTAGCCCGAGCACGAGGAGCCGCGGTACACGGGTCTCGAAGGCACGTAGACCTCCTGCACGGACACAGGCCTGGGCGGCGTCGGCGGCGTGTCGTAGTACGTCGGCCGCGAAGGTGGCAGCACTTCCTCGCGTGCCGGCTGGTACGACAGGCGGCGAGTCGGCGGGGGACGCCGGCGTGGAGGCTCCACCACCACGGGCTGCGAACACATCGGCGCCATCATGAGAAAACGCTGGAGAGTACGTGTAAGCGAGAATTCGATGTGCAAGGACCCCCACCGGTATCGCACAAAGACCAAAATTATCGCGAACTTAGCATGACCATCGGGGGTGTCGTGCTGAATGCGCTGGTTCCGGCTTGGTTTTCCGGTCCCGACGTGGGAGCGGCCCGCTTAGTGGTTGATTATCACTACTTGCAGGACCAAATAAAGTTTTCCATCCATCCATCTATCGCCAGAACACCGAAGTTATAGGAACATTCGAATGAGCTTTACGCGTACAGCGCGCATGACAGGACAAGACGACGTGGACGACAAAATGCGCTTCCGTTTCGCGTTGGCTTATCTTCTACGTTGTTTGCCTAAGAACTTCGGACAGTTGAACCATTTGGCTCGGCGACTCCTCGGGACGGAGGCCACCGGGAAACGCCGAGCGATGGCACCACCACCTGCCGCGGAACAGTCCGTGCGTCCTATTTGAGCGAGGCATACACATTACTATGTCCACTCCAGGAGGCGTTTCCCTCCACTCACCCACGCTTAGCAACCACCATATTGAAGTGGTTTTCTTTGTCTCTCCTCCTACCCCTCAGGGAGGTGCGATGTACGTACCTACGTAAGCAGCATTTTTTGGTTAACGGTGAATCTCGCGGTTCCCCAAGCAGATAAGTTATACTCTGTGTCACATATTTTGAGTAAACAGTAGACAGAGCACGTACCTGGGACGGGACGTAGTAGGTCTTTGGTGGAGACGGTGGTGGAACGTAGTAGGTCTTGGCAGGTTGCGGTGGAGGTACGTAGTACGTCTTGGCTGGCTGCGGGGGATGTACGTAGTAGGTCTTTACCGGCTCGGGTGGAGGCACGTGGTAGCTGTTGATGGGCTTCTTGACTACCACCTTGCGCACGTAGGGTCGCACGGGTGGCGGCTCGACGTACGTCGGGGGCTCGGGGGCAACGTAAGCCACCCTGCGCGGCGGAGGCGTCACCACGACCTGCTGCACGGGAGGAGGGTACACCTGCGACGATGGGGGGAGGGGGAGAGGTTTCTGTGAGGCTGGCGTTAGCAATAACTTCCTTCTCCACTGTCTGTTAGTATATGCATACTATGGATATTTTTAGCTTGTCCGTATACGTGTTACCAATTTACGAAGCACCGTGACACTGGAGACGAGACGAAGGCGTGACCTGCGCGGCTAGTGGCGCCATCTTGCGACGTTGAGTGGAACTAGAGGGCATAAAGCTATTGTTGTTCTTAATGGATACGTCGAACTGAGCTGATGCTGAAAAGGCGTCTGCAGCAACATACTCCTGATCGTAATGTGATTCTTTCACTTTCCATAAATGAGAACAGCATAAAACGCAGAAACTTTTCTAGCGACTTGTGATTGAAGAAACCACCACAAGGTGTCTTTACAAACGCTGCTTCCGCCGTCCATGCCTAATTTGTTGCGACGTTTTGTAAACTGCAATGAGTTACTGGTAAAGCTGCTAGTGATTGCGGGTGTGTTCTGTGTAAAGAACTCCCCGGCATTGGTGGTTCAGGGGTTCTGGTGCACTGATGTTTAGTGCGAGGTCGCGGGTAAGATTTCCCGTGGAGAGGGACGTATTTTGATTAGAACGGGTTTCAAGCTCTCTTGCGTGTCTACTCGTATGTTTCGGCGCACAGTAAAGGAAAATAAGAAAGCCTTGGCAGCCAGAATTGATCCAAAGTCTTGCACGACCATGTCTCTCGTAAGGAAAGCGTTCCTTTAGAATATTGAGCCCTTTGAATCAGTTTGTTGCCAGGACTTCTTGTGCAGTTGCCGTGTTACGCGAAGTATTGAAACTCGCGCAGAAAATCTGCCACATGTCAAAGCTATATGCACGCACTTGTATCTTCGAGTAATATTGAGTTACTGCAAAAGGAGGATTTGCTGACACGCTCGCTTTACCGGAGTTTTCATTTTTTAATGTTCTTACTTGCTTATTCTCGCTGCTTATTGTGAGAGAGAATAACAGCTCTAAACAAAGTGTTCGAGGCCATCTCGACGCCGTTGCTTATTCCGATCTCCAATTTCATCGTGCTGAAAAGAATCGCGGAGAACTTGCTGAAATGAAAATAAATTTCTGGCGAGACGTCCACCCCACCACACGGCAGTTAGCCGCCCTGGCAGCTTCCACTGTTAAAGGTTGCTCAAAGGCTCTTCGAAGTTACAAGGCGGCCCCGCAGGCCTAGGCGCAAGGGAAGCGCGAAATGTGCCGCGGAGGTCGCCCCACGTAGCTCGGCTCAGCCCGCACGATGTTATTTGTATTGAAAACATTATTGGTGCAACGAGCGCGGTCAGATCGAGGAATTCCGATCACCAGTGGATATTTAAAATTCTGCTGAAGAACCACGCAAAACGTCGCAAGAAGGCCTTCCTAAGCATTTATACAGAAAATTTCAACTGCTCTTAACACTCTAACTCTAAAACTAGAACTTTAAGTTTTTGAAACTGAAATCATGGTCACCGTACGACCGAACGCAAAATGAGTTCATTTTGCGTTCCGGCCGTACTTGTACATTTCATCATTGCTAATTACTCCTGCACTGCTAGTATCTCCTCACTGAAGTGTTTCCATCTCTTCTGTTCTCTATCCCACATGTCTACCCCTCGCCTATCTCCATTGCCTCTTTCGCAGGATATGAAATAATCACGAGCAACATCCACTGTATTTGTCGCACCTTCGAACATCTCTTTGAGTATTAGTAGTCATTTTCAATCAAGTTTCCAGCTACCACGCGAACTCATACTATCGTTCCTTCTTCTCGAAGGTTTCTACCCGGATGGAAACATCCCCTCCTTGTCTGTATCATTCACGTATCACTTTTCTCTCCGTAACGCCGAAAATGCAATGAAAGTATTCTTCGAATAAGTAAATAAATAAATAAATAAATAAATAAATAAATAAATTGCTACAATTTGGCGGTAAATGCGAGAGAAATGCGTTATCATTACGTTGCACCTCTTTGAGATCTTGGATCCATGATTTAAACCGCGTTCACCACATTGCAAAGTGTTGTTCAGGAGCTCACACGATACACGGCCTGCTTCTTGCATGGAGGGGCGAAGTGCAAATGACGGTGGCCCGAAGCATATATATCTTCAGACATACGTATGCATACAGACATACTCATACACACATACAAGCTCTTCTAAGCTCTCCCATACCCTCTCTACCTCTACCACGTGATTGGCTTCCCCCACTTTATTCCACTTTGACACTCCTAATGCTAACGCATCGACGAATGAATAGACTGTCGTCTGGATCTCTCACCTTGACAACCGGAGGAGGCACGATGACCTCCTGATGATGCACGGCCGGCGGTGGCACGTAGGCCGGCTTGCGCACCGGAGGCGGTATGACGACAGGCGGAGACGTCACCAGGATCTGGGTCTGGGCCGGAGGACCCGCCGGGGGCGGGGGGCTGCCGCAGACGCCCCTGATTGGTCCGCGCGGCACTCCCGCCGTGCCGGGCGCCGTGGAGCGGACGCTGACATCGGCGGGGTCCTGGTTGTCGGTGCCCGGCTCGTTGGTGTCGACCCAGGCGCGGAACCCGTTCTCGTCGGCCACGTAGCAGACGACCCTTTGGGAGCCTTCGTCCGTGGCCAGCGTGTAGTGTCCCGAGACGCGGCCGTTGGCGTCGCGCGTCTCGTGGCGCGAGTGGCTGCCGTCGTGTCCGCCGGCGAAGTACGAGAACTGGTAGGGCATGGACGCCTTCTCGGTCAGGAACTGTCCGGGCTGGTGCGACGCACGCAACGACGCAGGGGAGAGAGAGGGAAGAGACCACGCGCCTGGTGTCGTCTGCTCTTTCGCATTGCTATTCATTTTTCAGTAGTGGACGGTTAGGGATTACAGTGGGGAGGGGTTTGGGTGCTGGTTACAGGCGGCAGGGCGATCTAGTGCGGGTATCGTGGGGCAAGAGGGAGTGGGGCAGTTAGTGGCACTTCTTGCTCGGTGCAGGCGTGACTTTTCCCGGTACGTCTAAGCGATACGTCTAATCGATTCCCACCGCCGTGTGAGCTTTCAGCGTATGGGTTGTAACAAGGCCTGCGCTAGAAGTCAGTAGCAAATTCTTTACGGAAGCATATCCTCCGTCAGCTTAGAACGCACTCTCGTCGAACGGGATAAAGCTGCCCGGTACAATGTTCCTTCTCGCACCTACGTTATATGTAGGGTTTGGAACGGGATATCTCGGTATAGCGCCGACCAATGCGTGTGATTTTTTGTTGATCACCGGATAGATAGCTTCGTATTGCCATTTACTTAGATATCGCAACCTTCACATTTTGCTTGGTTAGATAACGCTGTTGAATTCCACAGCTGGGAAAACGAAATTCGTGCACTTAGTTGGCGGCTAATAGTGCTCATTTCTCTCTCTCTCCCTTTGTATCTATACTCTGTTGATTGCGACACTGTACTCAGCGCCGCAGCAAAAGTAGTTTTCTAATCACAAATGCTTTAGAAGGTTCTGATCCGTGCTCCCTAAAGGGTTGTAGAAAATAGGCGCTCTTTCTCCAGAATCTGTCTCTCTCTCTCTCTCTCTCTATATATATATATATATATATATATATATATATATTGCATTAGTCTCTAAACTCGATTGCTCACTAATTTATTACCGATTAGGCAAATCAAATTTAGGTACATAATTATCAAGGTCCCACTACGTGCAGTCCTGAACAAGCAGCATGTCGTCATAACGCTTCCCATACGATCGCTATAGACAAAATTTGGGTGGATACAGATGGTCCCAAATAAATACGAACATAATGGGGGCGAGTCTCCTACGCTGGTGTTAGACAAGAAGTGTATATTCGTGAAGTTATACTCATCAAGTTATGTGTCACCTGCGAATGCATGCGAGCGTCTGTGACCGGCACCCTTCTGCTACAGAAGCGGCTAGGATGCTTGTCGCAGATCACTGCGTGCATATTTCGTTACGAACAGTACATGCGTTTCCAGTATATCCAGTACAGCAAAATACTGAGGGACAGCGCTTGCCCGCGTGGCCTTCTCTGCCTTTTTTTGAGCTGTTCTTATACAATATGAGGGTATATACAAACTCGCCCAACTTTTCACCCCATTCCAGTAGTCATATACTCGCCCAAAAGATGATTTGAAGTTAAAATCACCGTTCAGGCATTTTCGCCGACGGTAAATACAGTTCCCTGCCAGAATCGCAATGTTGTTAGAGTGCAGGAGATTGTGGAAATGACGTTTTTCTTTCTTTACGTGAGGTAGAGAATAAGCGTGGTAACAGGCTCTCGAAAGTGTGAGCGGAGGTGATGGGATTAACTCTGTAATTTACCTACTGCAATGCAGCGCAAACACAATGCCCCGTCGGCTATTCTGAAATTTCGCATTTTTTAAAAACTCGTGACTGAGAAAGATCTGCGATATAGTATTCACGGGCACACTCCGAATGTCTCTCACCTAATACGACCTAACGAAATTTAAGGCAATTGAACGTCCGCGCAAAGTGCAGCCTGTTTGTGATTGGGCGTCAGCGGGTGATGGGCGTGCGGGAATTGGCTTGGAAGCGTTGGAGTCAGTATAACCACTCACCGTGCTCTCATGGTTCTGGGCAGTCGCCGGCTCCAGACCGCTTTGCAGCAGCAGGAAAGCGGCCACGAGGATCAGCTGCAATAGAAAACGAAAGCTCGTTGCAGCCCCAAAATGCTTGCGTCAATGTTTGGTGTCCTTCGCTGGCAATGCGCTGGCTTGCTTTGCAATACACGTGTTGTACGTACGCAGTTACTTATCGGACGAATTTGTCAGCGCGGACGTAATAATTTGGTTGCGGAAAGCGGAGGCGCCCAAATTATGTTATAATCATACTCATATATATCTTTTATTTTCGTACGCGATAGCTGCTGGAAGAAGTTATCAGTGTAAGCCGAACGAGCACGACGCATACGTCGTAAGTGTGTGTAGGCCTCCTATTTTGTATCTCGTGTCGTCGTAGAGTTTCGTCTCGACCATACCGTTTAGAAGAACAACGAGATGAGAAATAAATGAGGATGAATGAATAAAGAAAAATTCAGTGACGATTTAACGGTAAATGCGAGAGAAATACGTTAGCATTACGTTAGCAAGAAGGGACCGGCTTCCTGCATTTCACACACGTGCACTGTTTATCGCGATAGCAAGTATATGGACACTGCAAGCGCGTTTTTACCGTCGCCATTGCCGTGACGTCCCGCATAAAGCGCAAGGGCGATAACAGCGTCGCGGCGCGCCGTATGATACTGCGCGAAGCGAAAGCGTGATAGGGTATAAGTCGACGATTGCAGCTCAGTCTCGCGCGCGCTAGGGAGGAAAGTGGGGAGGAAGCCCGTCGTCTTCAGTCGCGCTTAAGGAACCGGGGGCCCTGATAAATTAGGGTGAGGGGGGGGGGCTTTGTACTTCGGCAGCAACTGCGTATGGCGCGGCCACGCGGGATTTATCTAGAAAGCGATCTGCTTTGGGGCAGAGTCTAGGGGCGTCGACGGCTCGTAGCTTTGCGTGCGCTGTGTTCTCGGCGCTCAGCTTGCGTTCAAGCGATAGGCAGCACGAAGGTTTCGCTCGCTGCTGCTGACACGTTTCCTCACGCCAGCGTTTTCACAGCGAGTGTGGATCCGCAGTCATCGAGTGTTATGTGTTCATGATTGCTGTGCGCGCTGACACCATGCTTGCTAATTTAGTTAGTACGCGAGTGTTTACAAGTTCATACAGCCGATAAAACGAATATGCTTAATTATTATGACTGTCTACTAATTTGCTATTGCAATCGACGCTTCGCCTTTCGGGTGAAACTGCGACTTTCTTTCACTTTGGCACTGCTATGCAGTAGTGCAGTAGAATTAGGTGGCTTTTAGGTCTTGGAATATCACAGTAGCGTGCGGTTGCTATTGATACTAGGAAGTGTGTCTGCGCACTGCGTCACGCCGATGCGTATTCAAACGCTCTCCTACGCGCACTTCAACGACTTACGTGCCAAACCGATGTGAACTCCGGCATTCATTCTTTCTCACCACGATCAAAACTTTCCGGCTGAGAACGCGAACTTTAATTTCTCGTTCGCCGTCGCGTAATCTTCAAATCGCTGTCCCTAGGCTTATCCTCAACCATGCAAAGAACGGCCGCTGGTGCAGCTTACATACTTGTACAGGTAGGACACGTGCCTATGCATATCTCTTTCTATGAACCCAACTCAAGTAACACTATTCACGCCGTATAAAAGAAGGCGTGAATGAATGGAAACCTTGAGCGTCGTTGCCCACGGGCAGCGATACATAGGGTGCGTACTCGTGTCGCGTGGGGTCTCAGCGTCATCATCGTTGCGTCCTCTCCCGCAACGGCATTTTCGGGGGTCCCTCTATTCCGCCCTCGTGCTTCTTTATAGGATGCGAGCTATTTAAAGCTCTCTCTCCTTTCTCCCTCGGCCGCACCCTCTATCTGTACAACCTCGTCACGTTTTTCAAGGACGCACCAGCGGGCTCTAAAGGCGTCGCGATCGTGGGGCTGCGATAAAACGACGCAGCGCGGCTTACGGCAACGCGAACGGCGGCCTCAGCGGCAAAGTGTGACCACCCCCGACTACGCTCTGCGTCGTGGGCGAACTCGTGCTGTAGTGCCGTGCGGCTTCGCGTCCTCAGTGCGTGCGCTAGCGGGTGCGTACGCGGGTCTGTGTGGGGGTTCGTGAATCGTTAATCTGGGCCGGATGCGAGTGACGTCGTCGCTGGCGACGCTGCGGCGGCGGGACGCGTGAGTTGGCGAGAGTGGCGGAGAAAACGTCGCGCGCGGGTAAGAACGAGACGGATTGAAGTCGGCCGGGGTCTCCGACTGGAGACAGCGGCGGTGGCAGCCGGTTATTCTCTCTCTCTCTCTCTCTCTCTCTCTCTCTCTCGAGTGCAGCCTTTTCGCCCACGGCTGTAGAGCGTGGGGTCCACACGCAAACGACGACGCGCGCGAATGCGGCTTCTGTCGCGAATCGCTTCCAATACTCCTGGTTCGGAGATACTTCTGGCCGTATTCTTTTGCGTACGAGATCATGCATGACTTCAACAACAATACTACTACTACTACTACAACTACTACTACTACTACTGCTGCTGCTACTACTAATAATAATGTTAATAATAATAATAATAATAATAATAATCTTTGAAACAATTCATAATGAGTCAGCTGTGTCTATAAGCATCACCGTACTGTGAATCCCCACGTCCAAATGCTCGTGTACAGCGAGACTGATAGGTGTGGCCTGCAAATGACTAAGAAGCGGATGATTAACTATCAGACATTTCTGACAAATGGCTGGGCGCCCGTAGTAAGCCGGCCTTCCATAGAATTAGGTTTTCTTTGTTTTCTTTGCGTTTTGTTTTCGTCTTCTCCGGCTTTCTTCAATGTCCGAAAAAGAAAGAAAGAAACCTAGAAGACAACTTCCCGACACCGATGGCGTCAAATGTTTTTAAGCACGCGGTCGATCTTTTTAAAAGATACAACTTTGTAACGAGACCCATGTTAAAAAAATATTACAGGACTGATATTCATAAGCCAGGTACATCTCTCTCTCTCTTCTTTTTGTTTCCCTCCTTTTCCCCAACTTTCCCGCTCAACAGGTCACTGACCATGGGCCTCAACCTTACTGTTGGACAACTACGATGTGGTATAAAGCCATGATGTGCTTCTTGTTTTATTGCTGTAGCAATTATACGGACACTCCAGGCGAATTTCCGCCGTCGCCGCGATGTCCCGTATATATTTATGTATCTGTATGCTATATACGTGTATCCATGTCGTTTGTATATATATATATATATGTACTATTCAACCGCTTAAGTTTCTCAAACAAGGTGTTGTCTTCTAAACTGACATATTCCTCAGAATGTTTGAGAATTGCATCGCGCAAGCAAAAGTCACGAGACATTTCATTCACAGCGCAATGCCTACTGCCGTGAACCGTCTCACACTCTTAAAAAGGAAAAGAGAAACCGTTAGTGCTCGCCGACTATCCCAAAGTGCTATAATTTCCCTGGCTCCGCACTTCATGGGCAGTGCAGTGGAACCTGTGCAACGTCATTACAGACCCTGCGCGACGTGTTAAAAGAAGGCGTTGAAGCGTGCCAGAACTTTCGACGCACCTGCGTATAATCGCCCCCCGCGTGCGGTCAGAACACCGTCCGCGGATTTACAGTCCATTGTTAAACCTTGCTGTCGTTCTCAGTAATTCGCCCTGCGGGCGACACTGCCAGTTCTCATTTTCTTGCGCGATTAAACAAATATTTCTCTTTCACCAATCCTCAAAGGAGTATTGTCACGACATAGCAACATACTTTTTCGTACATGGGCAAAAGATGGGAAGAAAAGGCTGATAATTCCATGAATAAATTACCGCAATAGCTTATATTGAATGACCTCCAATGTGGATCCGGTAATACATGATGGGAGAAACAAAAAGAGAATGCAAACTAATGGCTAATGAACCGCGCAAAGAAGTTTTCTCTTCGGGTGACACGTTCAGAAAATATCTTTTAAGTTTAAATTCATCAATAACTGCATTGCGAAGGAAACAAACGTGTAGTTCCAGAGCAGTGAAGCATTGACGGCAAAAGCAAGGTTTAGCGTTGGTCTCGAACTATACTCCGTTCCGTACATGGTAGTCAACGCTGTGGAGGCTACGTTCGGTCAAGTAAAGTTATCACTCCGCGCGTTCCGTTCACGCTTCGCTGTGCGCCAACAGCGTTCGCTCGCGCGAGCACGCACGTGAGGCTCCTCGCGAAGGGGTGCAAATAAAAAGAAACCGAAACGAACGGCAAAAATAAAACTGATCCAAAACAATACATTAGCAGTCGTATAGTACAGTGCGTTCGTTTATAAGGATTAAAACGTGTTTCATTCAATACTGAGCCTACATAAAAAATTGGCAGTGGCTTAGCTCGGCTATGCCAGGATATACGTAGCGAAAGCTAAGGCATAGTATGGTTAGCCTTGGTTAATCTTGATTGCAAGTCCAGGTTAGTCTGGTTGTCTAGCTATGTTGCGGCGTTTAGCCAGTCGTTCGGCGCGCTGTTCGTCTGTTTCCTGGGCGATTCGTTTCCTCTTCATCTCGTTCCGATGCCGATTCCAGACCTCCTCCTGTTTATAAGAATTGTCGCCGTCCATACTGCCGCCTCAACTCTGGTTGCGGCGCACTCGAGTTCTCCTTTTCAATCCTCCGACATGTTATCAGGCATGTGACGCAGCTGGCGAAGCGAGCGGAGGCGAGCGCAACGATGAGGAACGCGGTGTGACGTTATGTGCCTCCTCGGAGCACGGCCACGGCGAGCACGGCCACGGCTAAACGCCGCAACATAGCTAGACAACCAAACTAACCTGGACTTGCAATCAAGATTAACCAAGGCTAATCATGCTATGCCTTAGCTTTCGCTACGTATATCCTGACATAGCCGAGCTAAGCCACTGCCAATTTTAACGCAACAGCGTTTAGGAGCTCACGTCACAGAAAAGCCAGTGTCGTTGGCGTCGGCGGCGTTAGCCGTGAGCGAGAAAATCTTAGAAGGCAATTCATGAATAAAAACAACTTGCAAGATGGGCTGGGTGGGAATGGAACCATGGTCTCCGGAGTGTGAGACGGAGACGCTACCACTGAGCCATGAGTTCGGTGGTTCAAATCGCGACCAAAGCGCCTCTAGTGAATGCGGTGTTGCCTTAGAAACGTGCCGTAGAAAGTTATACGGCGGTGTATATCGGTAATTATGAGCGTGTAAATTACAGAAGTCGCAGTTAAACGAGTAGCGAAGTACGTTTCCGCTACATTTCTTCTGCGCTTGGCGCACACGCAGAGCCATCTTGTGAAGAACCCCTTCCTCGCAATGTACGGTGCTGCCCCGACAGGTGGCGTGCCACTCGCCCGCTTCTTCCCTTCGTCTAGTCAAGAGCATGCCAAGCGAATGAGTGGGCGGTACGAACGGGGTGCGATAACGCTATCGCGTCCACTCTTGAAGGCGAAGCTTAAGCGTCCTCCAAATTTTTATTATTATTATTATTATTATTCTTATTATTGAAAGACACAGAAAACGAATACATCTTATGACTGTGGAGTGCTTCCTTGTTATTCTTTTATGAAGTACTGACGTGTGCAAGCGCCGCCGCATGGCAGACGGCGATTTCAGATTATTTACAACTTCAATGTCAACTACGTAAATGAGAAAGGTATATGAAACTCGGCGCATCGTTAGAGTCGACTTAGCGGCTAATTGTCATGTAATTTGTTTCGGGATAGTTTCGATAAAACAAGAGTTGCAGCTGTTTGACCTGCGTGTACCTGACCTTCGTCAGAGTTAAGTTACCCACAGGTAAACGTCCTGCTGCTTCCCTCTATTAAGTTACCCACTCGTCCTGCTTCTCTCGCCCTATTTATTTCACGATACATCCAAGTATGATCTCCACGTGCGTTTTGAGTTGCAGTTATGACCCGCGCTGTTTGACTTCGCCTCTTCCGCGTTTCTCTTCCTATTCCCCTTTGTTTACTTCCCTATGGGAGGGGGGGTGTTGTGTACCACCGGGCGGAATTTGCCAGCCTACCTTCAAATCTTTGGTTTACTTTCGCACATAATAATAATATTTGGAAGTCTGAGGCTTATTTTCCTGTTTTTCTTTTTCGTACAACGTGATTGCGCATCTACCTACGCATAGACCGGATCAGTTCTCCCTTTCTCTTTTCCTGCCCAACAGAGGAGGCGATGGCTACCCGATTGCCAAGATGGCGATTGCTCGTTAACGCGCGTTCCTTCTGCCCGTGCAAACAAAATCTGCCGCAACACAAACAAGGTCACGCTTCCGACGTCCTTCTCAGGCAACTTGGCGGAACAGGGCCAATGTGAAAGCGCACACCGAGGCCAGGCAACTGACTTCAGAATCGAGAGGCGGGCACGAAATAACGAAAAGTGCTTAGCGGCGGCCTCCCACTTGTAGGTGCGTTTCGCCCGCTTTCCTTCCATGTAACCGGGCCACGACCGCCGGACGACCTTGCCAGCGGCCCCGTGGTAGGTGACCAAATGGACGCTTCCACACGCTGCATTGGTCCTCTCTAAGTAACTCCGGACACTCCGATGCTGCTATTCGTGACTGCCCAATGTGTGTTACTTCGCTGTTCTCGTCACGTAATCGACGGTTGCGTGATGCTTGTCCCGATAAGCGTGATGCTGGTGCTGCCGAATACGAGAGCTCAACACAGGGCAAGGGAAGGAGGGGATGCGTTTAAAGTCAAGCGTATGTATATATATATATATATATATATATATGTGTGTGTGTGTGTGTGTGTCATAGGGCGAGGACGAAAGAGCGCAGCGAGCCTCTCCTCCTCTCTGGCTTGTACGAGCCGGCGCTGCGCTGCTTGAATGCGTTGCCGTCGCGTGCTGCGGAACGATTTGTAGATGGTTTAGCTTGTTCTCCGTGCGCTCACTCTCTCCCCCTTTTCCTCTTTCTATTTCCCCTTTGCCTTACCCCCAATGTAGGGTAGCAAACCGAGAGCTCGTCTGGTTGACCTCCCTGCCTTTCCGCTCTTCTCTCTCTCGCTCTCTCTTGTTCTCCGTGAAATTTGCGTGATGTGTTAGTTCATGCGAGGCCGTCGAACAGCCTTTCGGTGCAGCAGGAACTACACGCAGTATGCGGAAATTTCTCTTGACTGCGCCAACATGTGATGTGCGTCATCACCCGCGGTGTGTGTATGCGTCGTGAACTATTTTGGCGGTATTGGTTTCCGCTCGACGAAGAAAACCAGCGTCTGTAAAATGCCAGCGTGAATGAGAAAATATTCTCACTATCTGATCGATTGGCGTGGGAACTAAAGCACGAGAGCGCTCGTATATATACGGCGAAACTAATAAAATCCCGAAACATCTGAGCAACAATTGTTATGAAACATTCGCGTGACTCACCGGCACCGTTCTCACGTATTTCAAGTCTAGTATATTTAAGCTCACTATGCTACGTCTACGTTAGCCTCCTTAATCAGTCGATGGTGTGGCTAAACAAAGCGATCGCTGCGTTTGGTGTCCACAATGATGCGAATACGTCTTGCGCTATGGCATTGCCTTTTTTTTTTCCTGCAAAGCAGTAATGTTCAAAGGGGATTGTATCAAAATAATCCGACGGCTATTTGTGAGGACACAGTTTCCGTAAAACGGGTGAGTGCGTCGTAGAGAACGGAACGAACAAGGCCGAAAAGAAATTAAAGTTTTAATTCTATTCCTAAAAAAAAATAAACTGGATAACGCAACTACATACCCTCGATAGTCATGCCACATGCTTGTGCTATGAGCTATATAGAACAAATAGATCTATAACACAGCATCTACTGCTTCGAACGCTCGCGCAGTCTGCAGCCGGTCGCTCGACCACGCGACAAGTATGATTCAGGAGCACTTTACAGAATGCCCCTATTACTAACCAAAATTATTTCATTCACGGGCGTAAACCTTGCTCAACAAACGAGATAGTGGCGCAATGTATCTAGACATGAACAGTTTGAACACTCTTCAAAGTAAACGGCACAACTCATTCCGCACAGAATGGTACCCACACCGATAAGATCGCCATGTGTTTCGCAACTACTTATTGCTGCGAAACCGTAACGTAGAATCACAGTGAGAATGCTGCAGGGAGGTCACATTCGGGATATACATTTTCCAGGAATGCACAACTGATCTCCGAGGCTGATTTGTAGGCTCAGATTAACACGCGTGCCCATATCGCGCTGGGTGCTCCGTCCGCCTCAAGGCCCGCAGAAACTCCTGCCATGTCGACTTAAACCACTTCAGTTCGTCTCGGAGAACCGTTTACCCCCTTATGTCTAATTCCAATGTCAGAGTCGCACTGGCACGAAAAGCGAATCGTGCATTAGTGCAATACTTGAGGTGCACCGGTTTAAGAGACCGTTTATAGTGTCCCTGTGCATAGTGTCCCGCCCACACGCACTCAGTGCTCACTCTCTCCCCTTTTTTCCTCTTTCTATTCCCCTTTCCCCCACCCCCAGTGTAGGGTAGCAAACCGGATGCTCTTCTGGTTGACCTCCCTGCCTTTCCTGTCCTTGCTTTCTCTCTCTCTCTCTCTCTCAGAGTCGCAGTGAGCGACCGACTCCGCGAGTGAGCACGTCACTACAGCGTATACAGTGACGCCTCGAAATGTGTACTTGGAATACAGACCCTGCCACCTGGGCATACAACACGGAGTTCTCGCCCAAGCCAGCATACCCACTGCCCATAGACGGCACCAATGCCTACGCAATATTGAGGCGCCCATGAAAAAAAAAGGCATCTCTGCATATAATTTGTATCATCTTTTGCTTTGACATCGACACATTGACATGTTTATTAGTACTCCCGTGTACATAATGTGCTGATATGTGAATCACACGTGCTGTTACACCTTTGCGACCTTATAGAAGAATCTTCAGCAGTTCTAACGAACTGGAAGAGGCCACAAAGAAGCACTATTAATTAGGAGCATTCGCCTATGAACGTTACATTTTCCCATAAGGGGTCATTAAAAAAAGGCATATTTCCACTGTGCAACTTCGCGTGCGACACACTAGGTAGTGCGACGTGCCTAATTTCCACACCTCCTCGCTCTTCCCTCAATTCAACAAGCGCCCATCTCATTTAAATAAATGTATTGTCGCTATCATCATACAATGTTAAAGGACTATTAAAAGATTCTATTCGCTAAAATGTGAAGCGCAGAAGCGTGGTATGAGTCGAGAATTGATACATCGAACTCAAAGGGGGGATTTTTATACGTATACGCCACTGCTTAAACGGACGTTACCCGTTTGGCCAATAGGTACTGCACGCAAAAACACCAAATTAAAACAAAAATAACGTGGCGATACATCGAGCACAAACTTTGCGTATGCGACTGAAATTTATTGAAAGCCATTACAAAATTCGGCACCAATTGACATTCTTTTTTCATTGACATTGTCTTCGTTCACATCATAAACAGAATGTTTGAAAGCGGTACATTTCCTGATTGTCTAAAAATAGCACGTGTATGCCCTATTTACAAAGGAGGTGATAAACATTTCATGACAAACTTCCGGCCGATATCTGTCTTACCTGTTCTGTCAAAGGCGTTCCAGAGTGCCCTGAATGTCAAACTACAACAATTTTTCAGTAAATATAGTGTAATTAGTGACATGCAGTATGGATTCCAAAAAAATAAATCTTGTGAAGCAGCTCTTCTTAATATCAAACATAAAATAATAACAAATATTGAAAATAGAATGTACACATTAGGTTTATTTGTAGACTTCAGGAAAGCCTTTGATTCAGTATGCCACAGTTTATTAATTAGCTAATTGGAACAGTGCGGTGTGCGAGGTATCGTATTGGAACTTATACGACATTATTTAACCAATCGCTATCAATATATCAGTATAAATAATGATGTTTCATCTTACGCGGAAATCGTAACGTGTGTTCCACAAGGATCAATACTTGGACCTCTTCTATTTATAATATATATTAATGATCTGTGTGACATCCCCGACTCTCCGGAATTAGTTATGTATGCAGATGATACTAACATATTCTTTAAAGCTGCTACTATAGTAGAGCTCGAGTCAAAAGTTAACAATTATCTGAAGCAACTCTCTTGCTGGTTACAACCTAATAAGCTACAAATGAATTCCTCAAAAACAAAATATATGACATTTGCTCCTATTAATAAACCGCGTAACTGCAACGCGGCTATTCTTTTTGAAGATGGGCTGATAGAACAGGTAAAATGTCAAAAATTTCTAGGAGTGTGGTTCCAAGAAGATTTGGCCTGGAACATGCACATCGACAAACTCGCTATCGAACTAAGCAGAACCGTTGGTTGCTTATACAGACTGAGTACCCTGGTTCCTCCATGGTTGAAAAGTTCTTTATACTACGCACTCCTTTATTCTAGATTAACCTACTGTACTTTAATTTGGGGCACTACTTCGCAAAAAAATTATAATAAATTGATAGTGCTACAAAAAAGAGTCCTAAGCGCATTCGAGGGATACTATGGCCCTGTACAAAACTTTAGAACCACACCACATTTTATGAAACATTCTATGTTAAAGGCAAACCAGGTGTATTATTACAGGTTGCTGCAATACATTAAACAAAACAAATCGCCGTACATCTCGAATGTACCCACCAATCCGCATTACAGCCTTCGACAACATAACATGAGAACACCAAAAATAAGAACCAATTACGGAAAACAACTAGTCAGTTACCAGGCACCTTCACTACTAAATCGCCTACGTGGTTTTGAAGATGCAATTATAGAATATTCGAATAAATCATTCAAAAATTTTCTCATCCTGAACAATATTGAGTTCGTCTGATTAGAACCGCAATATAAATTGTCACTCTTTTGTTTCTTTTGTTTTCTGGTTGTGGTTGGTGTCAAACAAAATGCATCGTACTTCGATTATGCTGTTGGTTTCTCATATTTCTTGTATACATGTTGTTTCATGAAAACACTATTGTCCCGTGACTATCCGGTTGATTACAGTACGTATGTATGATACATGTTGCTGCTTACGGCCTGCGTGCCGAATTGCTGTGGGAGCAGAAGCCTTCGTCAGGCCACATGGCCTTTAGCTTCTGCTTCTTTTCTGTTGTAAACAGGAGAAATAAATTCATTCATTCATTCATTCATTCATTCATTCATTCATTCATTCATTCAAAGAGGACCAGCTGGTAAAACCAACAGCCCACTGTTGAGCGTCGTATTGGTAGCCCAAGGACTTAGGAGGGGGGAGGGGGGGGCGGAATATGGGCAGTGCGCGTGCATTTGGTTCCTGGCTCAAATGGCCGTGCCAGTTGACGCAAGAAGCGCCATCAGTGGGGCCCACTAACCCCCTTCCCCTGGTTAACGAGCCTGCTTGTGACAATATCAGCTCACTGTTACGCATGAACGCCTGACTGAGCGCTCTCGCGATACGTGCGTCAATTTAGAGGGGAGAAAAAAACGGCAAATAGCGTGCAGGTGTCGGGGTCGAACCGGCAGCCGCCACCATGAGACAAAAAAGAACGGCTTCGCGGGTGTAATATCGGCCAAGTGGTGACACTATTCGGCCCGTATCGGAACTGTGGCTGCCGCGGTTGGGAAGTCTTACCCGCGACCTCGTGCTTAGTAGCAGCACGCCGTGGCCGCAGAATTGCAACGGCGTGTAGATAAGAGAGAGGTACAGAGATAGAGAAAAGAAAAAAAAACCAATAAGGGTAAGGGGAAGCTTTAGATTGCTAGGGGCCAACCCGAATCTCCTTATTGGTAATGGAACACACCAGAGTTCAACAACCGACGCCTATGTCCCAGGAACCCAGATGTGAAATTGCAACATTTACTTGGTTTCACCCGTCGGGAAGAGACGTTACTGTGCCACCTGCGAGTAGGAGTTTCTTTCACGAACGCTTGCACATTCATAATTTGGAATGACCGGCGGTACCGACTGTAACATACGTGGCACAGAAGAAACGATAAAGAACATCTCCTGATTGACCGCCCAACATATGAATATTGAGGGGATTGCCCTTCGGACAGCTTTGGTGCACTTAGAGGACAGGCCTTTCACAGCAGAGAGGATAATGGGACCGTGTCCGCGCGCGTCTGCGATGTATAAAGCCACGAAAGCGCTGCTACGGTTCTTGAAAAGCACCAGCCTCCACGACCGCTTGTGATTGGCAATGAACGCTCGACTGCGTGTGTACAGTGCAAAGTCTGAACTTCTCTCTTCCTTCTAACATCTCAGTTTCCCTTTTTTTCTTTCCCCAGTGCAAGGTAGCCTACCGGGCCTGGTTAAGAGCCTGGTTTACCTCCCTGTCTTTCCCTCATGATTTCTGTCTCTCTCTCAAATATATGTGAAGCGCGCATACGCTTCATCGGAGAGCAGTTGAACGAATTTGGTAAAATTTGTGGCCGTTTAAGAAAGAAGGCTAAAATGTACCGACTAGTGGAAGAACGATGTTATTAAATGTTTGTTTTGAATAAATTACCGAAAGTCGGTATACATAGTTAAAGAAATGTTGAACGTGTCCAACTGTACATAACTCTCCACCAAACAAAAACATAGTAGTTCTGCACACTCTATAATTTAGGTCTGTTCGTTGGGAAATTTCGGGTTTAGAGTTCTCGCGAGAGTGGTAAGGAGTTCGTGTAAGTTTGAAACGTCGTACTCACAAATATTGGTATAATTAAGAAGGTAGTATAATTAACCACTTTTGTTCGCTTTATCTGCGCCGATGGACGCAGTTTACAGAATCGCGATATCGCCTTTTCTTGTTCACTTTTTAAGAAATGTTTATGCTGAAATTGAAAATAGGTTCGCAGCTGTCGGCAGATCTTTTCTGTATATGCAACAAACATAATAAAAATTGGTTCATTGGACACCAAACGAAGCAATTTTTCCGTTCCGATGTGAAGGATCCTCTAAACTAGGGCCCATATTCAGAAAGGCATCTCACTCTGTGTAGATTCATTAGAGAACATTCCGAACAATATATATATATATATATATATATATATATATATATATATATATATATATATATATATATATATATATATATATATATATATATATATATATAATATAACATTAAAACTGCCCTGATGAAGAGTGTTTCACTCTCTACACTGTTGGCATAAATAAACCTCTCAGTTTTCGTTTGCCACAACGCCTCCATTGTGCCATCATTTTCTCAAATAACAACTTGACCATTGATCTACTTTCTCCTGATCTCTCTCTCTCTCTCTCTCTCTCTATATATATATATATATATATATATATATATATATATATATATATTGTAGCGTAGTTTGCAGTGACTACGCCTCTGTCACCCCCCCCCCCCCCCCCCTAAGACGCTCAGGACAATTTTGTGTTTCTTCGGCTTCAACTGGAGGTTGAAACGCCTTCCAACATTGTTTCATCTATTTAAAACACTCTACCAACTTCCGGTAAACACTGTTAAACACTTGGTATAGAATCAAAAGCAACTGTTTTCCTTCTTATAAACTTATTAACCTTAATATTTGTCTTTTTAAACTGTTGTTCATAGCAATTAGTCCGTACTTTATGCTATAGGAGATTCCTACAGACTTGTGCTCTCGGACCTACTTTTGCATAATCCTTTGTATGTTATTTTCCGTGATGAACCTAATAAAATTGATAGCTATTCTGAATCCCACGATCAATAATTTAGTCAATCAACAGCTCCGAAAAAGTACTTCAAACCCGATTGAAATGTTTTCGGAGAAAGTTCTGAACCAAAAGCAGATTTATATGCTCCATTTGTTTTCCGTTTTCTTTTTGCTGTTATACTGTGTGAGTCGCTGTGTTTCGTTTTACTTGTCGAGATTCGTGTTGAATACAAATATTTCCGCATTGGTTCAGTGATTGAACGCACTGTGCATTATAATGGTATTTCACCGTATTGATTGTGTAATGTGTGTTGCGATCCTTGCCAGTGATGTGATTAACGGCGCATCGAAGCTGTTGCTCCCTGTGTGCGACTGAGCACTGCATAGATGAGTTTTTTAACGCTTGTTACGGACAAATAGTGCCGCATGAATGTGTAAAACAACTTCCGCTGAGCGCGAAAGTGTAACATTTATGGTTAATACGCTGCACAGTTAAAATTAATTGGCCGCATCAGTATAAGCCTAAATGCACAAAAAGAATGGCCGCGTCGCACGCCGGAAGTGATAACCGGCACCCTAAAATGAGTTGCTGTCAACAAAAATTTCGAGAATAAAAAAAAAAACCTCAAAAAGAAACCGAGGACCAAGCAGACACCGGAAAAGTAACACAAACGGACATGACAGGCGTAAAGCTAAGTGATAAAAACCGATGGTGTGGATTAGAGAGAACACCGGTATAGGGCATATTCTAGTGACGATTTAAGAGGAAGTAGGCGAATCGGTCAAGTCGTGTTATTCGCAGAAAAGATAATCTGGGATCTATTAGTGGCAGGTGCCAAGAGGAGAAAACCCACTCGAGAATGACAGAGGACGATCCGGTGCAGTTGTGAAATTGGGAGGCGTTGGCAGCTATAGGAGTCTGACGCGGCGAGGCAAGGGTTGTTGGAGAGCGGTGGGAGAGACCGTCCTGCAGCGGACGTGAAAAGAGGCTGACCATGCGGATGAATGGAAGCAGCACCATTACGACCCAAGCGTTTGAAGAAGAGACACGTTATGAGGGTCGCGCGCATGCACTCACGGCCCGCACGCTCAGATTTTCAAGGTACTTCCTTTTACTGTCGAGACAATTATTAGGAACACCTTTAATTTGATATGTGTTCTTACATTGTACGACCCATTATCCGTATTGTTGCACTAACTTTTTTGTCACCGATTCCCTAAGTGAATTCGATGCTCTACCTGAAGATCAGGGTTGAAAAGAAAAACGCAACTGCACGAAAGGCAATCTCGTTTTGTGCTCTATATGGGTGTCCTTGCCACAACTTCAAATTTCATCTACCAGCTCAGTGATCTGCTACGGTCATAGCCAGAGAACCACTATACCACAGGAAAACGGGAAAAAGAAAGTATGCAGTTTCTTCCGAACGGCGAATCATTGAGAGGGATAGCAAGATTTAGCGTCGTGCTGGAGCTCCTCAGACGGCGTTCTCAGAATACGGAGGGGCGACGTGCCTATGGTGACACGGCGCGCGGGTCAACTTCTCCTGCGCAGCAGAGACAGCGCCCTGGCAGCTATCAGGCGTCTCACAATGCTGGCGCGATGAGGAGCGCCGACCGCCGCCGGCGCTGCAGTCGTCCCACCTCGACGTTGCATGAGATAAGAAGGAAGAGAAGGATAGGATAGGAATGAGGAAGAGAAATCGTCAGCGTTTGCAGCTTGAAGCGTGTGCTGTCCGTTCTGTTGAGTAAGATCATCGGTGTTTGGGCGTCAAACGCTCATTACAGCAGTGGGCGGCACAACGCTGTCTTGGCTGTGTGGCAGAGTCGATTGGGCGGAGCACGAGGACTTCCTCGTTTTTGCAGCGTTAACACATTAAGTACCGTGCGTCTCTCGGGTCTCTGGAGACCTAACACTCTGCATTAGGACCGCGCGCGCGCGCGACGATATCGTGACAGCATGACGACAGCAAAGCCGAGGGCGCGTGCTCACCTCGAGCCTTCATGTGATTGCCATTGCAAAAAAAAAAAAAAAAAAAGAAAAGAAAAGAAGAGGAAGAAGAAGAAGAAAAAAAGAAAAGGAAAGAAAGAAAGAAAGAAAGAAAGAAAGAAAGAAAGAAAGAAAGAAAGACAAGATGGAACAACGAAACCAGTTCTAGATGTGCGGCGTTAGCTCGGGAGCTTCTGTCTAAACACGTGGGAAGGGAGGAATCGGAGAAACCACTGCACGTGCTATTCTAATCAGATTCGTTGAACTGAAAAAGATCAGAATCTAGTGGGTGTATTAAATGAATATTCAATTTGATGCGATCAGTTCTTGAAAGAAAGTCTTGGAAATTGCACTACTTGAAAAAGCTCAAGCATGGAAGTTTAAAGCTTGGTAAATCTGAAGTAAAAGGTGGTATCCGCATTTTATAGTCGCGACCTATTATTGCACCTAAAGTGCACAAAACTGATATATTGTATGCTGCTCCGAAATATACCGCTACTAATTTGTGAGTAGGACTTTTGCAAAACTCCCTTAAACATTATAACACTTTCGCGCACGTTGTAAATTGATATGTCAAATTTGACCTCTTTAGGTGGTTAACAGATGCAGTTTACGGAACTGCGATTTATTCGAGTTACGGATTTGTAAGCTTCGTGTTTCTGTCCTTTTGGGAACCCACTGATTTTCGGCAATATTTGCAAAAAAAGACATTGAAGTCCTAAATTAAAATTGTCTTTCCTAGAGAGTCCTGACCCCCTATTTCTTGGCAGCGTCTTATTCTTCACCATCACAACAACGTGACAATACTTGGGATTAACATTTTATGTAATCGTTTCTGAGGTAACATCGAAAATTAGTGGAGATGACGTGCATCGCAACGTGCAGGGTACATCCCACGAGAACATTCCTCGAAGTGTATGTATAGGACCAGCGTCGCGACGCACTGTATAGTGCCGGCGTCGTGGAATTAGCACTCACCCTGTTCTCTCGCATGGTGCGGCCGTCGCTGCTCGTCGCCGTTCGCCGATCGAGCCCCGCGCGCTTTCTGAAATCCTGTGCGCGCCGAACGTGCGCGCTGCCGTGGACTCGAGTGAGGCAGTCGGAGGAGTGTCTCTTGTCCCCACGGCCGCCCCGACGCCTTTGGACACGCCAACACGCTCCTGAGTCGGCGTCGAGAGCGCGGGCGTCCCCCCCGCCGCGCACTCACGCTCCTTATACGAGAGTGGCCTTCGGTAGCAAAAGGTAGAGAGTAGGGGAAGGGGGGTCGGAAACCACCGAATCCTGCCTGCCTGTGCGAGTGCACCACCACCCTCGCTCGGCCGCAACTCCCGTCGTGTCATCGCAGTGACGACGATTTTTCTGTCGGGACGAATTCCCCCCGCCCCCGCGTGTACGCTTTCTCAAGTTCGGGCGTTTCCTCGGCGCTAATGGCAGTCGGAAGCTCTGCTCGTTAATTGGACTCGATGATGAGCTTCACCGCTTTTGTTAACCTTCCTTCGCCTGACTACTTAATAAGGGTTATCAGCTCTGCCGCCACGCAAGCACGGGTAGAGCAAGAGGATGAGCGATTACCTCATCTAGCCGCATGCGGTGTATTAAGCGACTGGCTGACTGATATGGACTTTATATTCCAAGAGGCAGCAATTAGATGATCAAGGCTGTGAGGTTAACCGAAACTACCGGTTTGCTACCCACCACTGGGAAAGAAAGGCAACACACACACGCACACACACACATGCACACACACGCACACGCACATACACACCCACACCCACACACACACGCACACAGGCACGCACATACACCCACCCGCACATATACACGCACTCACACACATATATACACGCACGCCCACGCACACATGCGCACGCACGCACGCACATACACGCACACGCACACATATACGCACGCACACACACACGCACACACAGATATACATGTGCACGTACACACACCATTTTCTAAAGAAGAGAAGCAGTGCTTCCAACTTTTTCAGTGAGGATGTAGTTTGCAAACGAAAGCCTCCGTATTCGTATACAGTGCATGATCACCGATGTTATAGCGAGCAGTGCAGTGCGCATCTGTCTGCATGCCAAATCTAGGAAACTCACTGGCCCCGCTGCGCGATTGCTTCCTCTAGGCCATACACATCACACGCCGAGCCGTGAGCACTGCCAATGCAAAATGTGCGTGCATTTGTATGTGTACGCATCCTGTGGACGGCGTGAAAGTGCTGATTCGCTCAACGGCAACCCTGACGGGAGGAGAAGTAGTAACTAGGTGACCAGAAAAATGCATCTGGGTACTACTAAATTTCCTAGTGCTCCATTGAACCAACGTATGTCGAGATGCGGGCTTGTGATTGCCTGCAACATCCGTCCTTGAAATAGAGACTGAGTAAAGCCATGGGCAGAACTACATATAGTCGGTGTCAACCTAAGAATTACAAACTAACTTCTCCAAGGAAAACGTAGTGGACCTGCCCTTTACCTTTACCTCTTAGAGAAACCAGAGTCTGCTGGATTTCGCTCACAGCTTAATGGATTTGCTTCTGCTAATCTGTATGCTAGAGCTAATTGGAAAATAAGAGCTAATTGTTCCAAGCTGAAGTGCTAGCTATGGCTCGGCAGTGATGTCAAGATGACCCATAAAATTTGCCCTAGACCTTCAGGCTTCATCCTGAAACCAGTGACAGAAAGACCCATATGTATAAAAAAAAAGAAGAAAGGAAAAGGGAACAGTTGTTTTAAACACGCCAAACCACCTGACATCAGGTCAATACGCGAATCTAATTGGCTGGCGCATTTGTGCATATTGTGTTCGAGTTGTGCAGAGTAAGTATAACCTGGTAATTCTTAGGTTGTCACCGACTGTACTTGCTTCCTCTAGGCGTGGACATTTATAATGTTTCCACTTACCTGAGAGCCTCTTGAAGAGTATATGTTGTGAGCATTTGAGTCTTCCTGGTCGTGAACGTATCTGATATCATAAACGAGTTGATCGCCGGCCTTGCGACACAGGCAAAGCACGAAATCGCTGCAGCACTGACTTCGAATCACAAGAGGAATTCCATGCTTTTGGAGAATCGCGATAAAAATTATGGAATCGCAGCACGGTAGGCTGCGAGTTCCGCGGCTCTTAATGACGTGGTATAGGTTACACGCCCCAGGACTACTAAGCAACGCAACACTGCAGCAGTGCATCGTCATTGCTGCCGTAGCGATCAACACTGTGGCTACAAAGGCCTTTGGCCATTCTCAAAAGGGCATTCTCAAAAGGGAAGATAACCGTTGGTCATTAAGGGTTATGGACTGGATTCCAAGGGAAGGGAAGCGTAGCAGGGGGCGGCAGAAAGTTAGGTGGGCGGATGAGATTAAGAAGTTTGCAGGGACAACATGGCCACAAATAGTGTATGACCGGGGTAGTTGGAGAAGTATGGGAGAGGCCTTTGCCCTGCAGTGGGCGTAACCAAGCTGCTGCTGCTGCTGATGATGATGATGATGAAAAGGGCAATTGAATACGGCCCTCCCTAATGCTCACAGACTTTCGAACTCCGTCCTCCCCCTGACCTCTCTCTGTGAGGCTGAGGGCAGATGAGGATCAGGGCGCCCTCGTGAGGGTGGCAACGTCAGGTGCCGAGTAGCGACTCATTTTCGGCGAATCTTTTGGCGCGCACTCGAGCTGTATAACGTGGCGCGGATGTATTCTTGTTCTCGTATCTGGTGCGTAAACTGCGCGTATAACCCCCCAAACTTGAGAGCAGCGCATGCTCGCCCCCACCCTCTCCCGCCGCCTTTTATTATTATTTGTTTATTTTTAACTCTTTAGCGTCAACAACTGTCCGAGTGATGTTCTTTGGTATATCCGTTCCGTTACTTCATCAGCTGATTGTCGCTGTGCCGTTTCATCTAATATGGCTCTTTTTTTTATTTGACGAGTACGCCGGAGCCATTCATGCTTACGTGCCGCGAATGCAAACTGAAGAACGCGCCTACAAGCGTGCAGCGCGCTACGTACGTGACTCTATTCATAGTTTTTGCGAGAGCGCGCCCCGCCAAGTGGTTTGCCGGAATCGCGAAGGCCGCCGCCTACTCGTGGCGTTGGTCTCGCATGTACCACTCACGCCCGTCGGCGACACTCTACGGGAACAAAGGCGCGGCTCCGGAGCAACTCTTTACGCGGTGCATGTCCTTTTCCGAGTTTGACAGATCTATTCACTGGGTCACAGACAGCATTGTCGCCACTTTTGCCCAACAATAGTCCCGTACGCACGTGACCCACTGCACGTTCAGTTAAAAACAGCTTAATTCATCCTCATCATCATCATCATCAGCCTGGTTATGCCCATTGCAGGGCAAAGGCCTCTCCCATACTTCTCCAACTACCCCGGTCGTCCTATATATGCTAAAGACAGCCGTGTGATCGCCTCTTTAGACCTGTAGTTTATAGAATGGACTATAAATCACATTTTCAGCTTAAAAACAATGTTAGCGCCTTCGATTGCGTTAGGAGAGAACTGCACCCCCCCCCCCTCAAAAAAAAAAAAATTTATATATATATAGGCGGGAAGTCTTATGGCGTATTCATATGATAAGCTTTCATCATCGTGACATGTTAGCATGGTTTAAGGCAGGAACTTGGCCCACTGCATAAAACAGACTGGACATTACAGCGTTACAAACATTGACATGGAGCCACAACTCGAATCTGCGACTTCTTGCTTCGCAGCAGAACACGTCAGCTTCTGAGAGTTGAGCTAGATCATTAGGACATACATCTAGAAATATGCGCCAATGAGCTTTTGGCGAGCGGCTATGGTGTCGGCACCAGCTATCGGCTTAAAGCTTCTTCGGGCCCGAACTCGCGGTTAAAGCGTCAGTGGCGCAGATGATCACACGCACGCAAGCACGCACGCATCGTTCGAATTGAAGGAATTCAAAAAAAAAAAGAAAGTTGCCAAGACGGGATGTTCCGAGTCCTAGCTAACATTGGTGAATATAAGCGCGTGCTCTATCACGAGTATCGCCCAACAGACAAGTTTTTTTTTAGTTACAACACATTCGCTTCACGCCACTCTTCTTGTGGGCCCTGCAGGAGACATTGAATCTGGGGGTTGCGTTTAGCCTCGGTTGCGCTTCTGTAGCTTTCTACGGCCGACTATACGCGTGGCTCTCACAGTGTAAGTCCTCATTCGAATGCTTTGTTCTGACAGAAAAATCCGCGCATCGAAGCGTACTTCAAGGTGTACAGTTCGCTGAACGAAGCCCATGCGAACGGACAGGTCAACGAATATAACTTGAAGGCGATTTTGCTGAGTGCATACAGTGTCCTATTTACTTGAAATCTTAATTACACAGCATGTTTCTCCTGACGTATGGTGTACCGAAATTATCAATAATACGTTACCGCACGCTTATTATTATTGTTTTTTTCATGGTTTCGGAGAGATATTTATTTATACGAAACATACGCACTCGCAACGTTCTTTATTCTACATGCCCGAGCATCTACAGTGACATTGTCATTGCGACCAATGCCGCCGCGATAGTCATGCTCAAACATAACTACCAGCTTTTTACTCAGATAAAAGCCAAACATATGCGCCACGCCGCTGTCCCACGTAAAAATATACGCAGGACAAACAAGCGTCGGCTTTTACTTCAGGGATATGACGAGCTATCTCTATGATGGGACGCTGTCTTCTGTAGACACCAAATTTAGAGGCTAAACTGACCATAGCATAAGCTTTGCACGCTTGCTAACAATGCTATCAAGAAGTACGACTGACAGCAGACGACTAATAGGTAATGTTCTTTTTTTTTCAATTTTAAAGTCTATAGATGAAACGTGTCCCCCTTCTCCGGATTCCTCGCGACAGGCATTGCGAAAACGTCATTGTTGAGAGCAAAGTAGCGTGACGTTAAACACGCTGGTGGCGACGCACTTTTCAGAGCGGCTCCATGGTTATACACGACCGAGAGACGCAAGTGCTCCTCTTCCACCTGGATCCGGCGTCGACGAACGTGGGCGCACGTGTGAAATTGCGCAGGCGACGCATGAGTTTGCTCTCGTTAACGCTTTGGTGGTTCACGTGACCTTCGTAAGGTGATGTACTGTACATTTACGTCATTCAAAGGTTATTCACATCTGCTGGCGGGAATGCTGAAACGAGAAACTGCGCAGTAGAAGTTGCTGGATACTTCATTACTGAGGACACGATGGCGCGTATGTCCGTCGGTGTTGTGGCCCTCCAGATGCTGTGTATTACGCAAGAGTTAAAAAGATTGTCACCCGAGAATTTGGTGTCTGCACTTCTCTAACCTTGCAGCGCGCATGCCATTATAATCGTACCATCCTAATCAAAATAGTGGTTGTTTTGAGTGTGCAGACCACTACACGCACACGCAGTGCGCAGCGACTCGCGAAAAAAGTTTTTATCTTTTTTGTTCTATTCATAGTGATTTCTCATATACGAATTTTTTTTCAGAAAGTGAGGAGGAGGAACAACCTTTATTTGTAGAAAAGTGCCGACGGTGGAATCGTCCGAGGCGGTCGGCATCCCTAGTCCAGGCTGACGCGGACCTGAAAAAAAAAAAAACGCATATATCATCTCACGATGGCTATCGTTGTTAATGCGATTAACATTCGATCAATGTGGCGACACACCGTACTTCTGAAATCAAGCCTGCTTAAAACCTGTACTTGTCATTCTGAGACTTCCGTTCCCTTGGCTATATATCTGGCATGATGCGGTCTCCTCCCATGTTGCTATGACACTCGCTTGCCATATAGTAACGCTTGAGCGTGGCGTCTTGACGCCGACTGTACGACGCCGACACCCTAACGACTACGGAATGACAAAGAAGGAATTACGTCGATGGAATGACAGAGGCGGTATGACGACAACGGCACGATGTCAATGAGATGGCCATTCTTAAATGATGACGTCGGTAAAACTACGACCGCGTGACGTCATTCTGACGAGAGGAAAAGTGGACGATGACGAATGTGTGACGATTAAGGCGTGACGACGACTACATCGCCATAACCGGACGACGAAGCTTGAATGACGGCGACGACGTGACGAACACGGCATGATGACGACGGTATGACAACGAATGCATGACGGCGACTGTCTGTCGACGATGCCATGACAACGGGGGCATAATCGCGATTGGATGAAGACAGCATAGTCATGATAGAATGATAAAGAAGGATCGACGTCGATGGAGCGACGTAGACAGTATGACAAAGGCCTTGGCTGTGGTAACGCACAGGCTGATTGTCATGTCACTGGCTTGTATTGGCGTGCCTTCAGCATACGCTCTTCCGCGTTCTTGGTATCCCTTGAAGCAATCGAAGCGCTGACTGACGTGCGCAAGGGCACGAATCCTTTCAGACGCTTAATATTAATATATGCGATCGTGCGAAAAAGACGACAGCACACTTAGACACATGTCCGTCGTTCTACGCGTTCTCTTCAACATGGATAGAGTGTATACACTCTCCGGCATATGAAAGGTAACACTAGATTCGTGTCCGAAGCCGGTAATCTTCCTTTCGCGTGCTTGTAATGAGGAAAAGTTCCACGACCGAAATTCTTCAGAAGGGAAGTACACAATGAACAGACGTGGGTGACGTTTTGACTTGCACGCTGGCAATAATTGGTGCTTTCGTATTGGAGGAAAGTGCAGATTACCCCCACCACAGGTGCTTGTGGTGTTACGTTGTATATGTCTTTGCGTACTCGTTTACCCGCCGTGGTGGCATAGTGGCTTAATTTACCGTTGCGTTGCTAAGCCCGCAGTCGCGGCATCGAATCTCAGCCGCGGCGGCCGCATTTCGGTGAGGGGCGAAATGCAAAAAACGCTCGTGTACCATCTATTGGATGCACTGTAAAGCACCCCGGGGGGTCAAAATTAATCCGGAATCCCCCATTAAGGCGTGACGCATAATCATATCGTCATTTTAGCACGTAGAACTCCACAATTTATTGTACATTTAAAATTTTTGCGCACTCATTTATATTCATCTTCATCGTCATGACGATGTTATAACGTAACCAGGCTGCAGCCTGGTTACGCCCACTGCAGGACAAAGGCCTCTCCCATATTTCTCCAACTACCCCCATCATGCACTAATTGTGGCTATGTTGTCCCTGCAAACTTCTTAATCTCATCCGCCCACTCAACTTTCTGCCGCCCCCTGCTACGCTTCCCTTTTCTTGATTCCAGTCCGTAACCCTTAATGACCATCGGTTATCTTCCCTCCTCATTACATGTCCTGCCCATGCCCATTTCTTTTTCTTGATTTCAACTAAGATGTCATTAACTCGCGTTTGTTCTCTCACCCAATCTGCTCTTTTCTTATCCATTAACGTTACGCCCATCATTCTTCTTTCCATAGCTCGTTGCGTCGTCCTCAATTTAAGGATCACCCTTTGCGTACGCCTCCAGGTTTCTGCCCCGTACGTGAGTATTCGTAAGACACAGCTGTTATACACTTTTCTTTTGAGGGATAATGGCAACCTGCTGTTCATTATCTGAGAATGCCCGCCAAACGCACACCAGCCCATTCTTATTCTTCTGATTGTTTCAGTCTCATGATCCGTATCCGCGGTCACTACCTGCCCTAAGTAGATGTATTCCCATACCACTTCAAGGGCCTCGCTACCTATCGTAAACTGCTATTCTCTTCCGAGACTGTTAAACATTACTTTAGTTTTCTGCAGTTTAATTTTTAGACCCATCCTTCTGATTTGCCTCTCCAGGTCAGTGATCATGCATTGCAATTGGTCCCCTGAGTTACTAAGCAAGGCAATATCATCAGCGAATCGCAAGTTACTAAGGTATTCTCCATTAATTCTTATCCCCAACTCACTTATATTGCATATATGTTGCATATATGTTATAGTAGCTATACATGTACAAACTATCGAAATCCTTACTACTATCGTAAGATGTTTAAAGACGAAGGCGCAGAACGCATGAACAATCCCGACACTTTCGGCTCTCGATTGCTCGCCGGAGCTGGCACCTTAAAACCATTTAGGTGCCCACTGGCATTAAGAAACTGATAAACGTGTCGGAAAGCTACTGTAAATATTTCTAAAATCCTAAACAGACCCTTGGCGACAGGTCATGGTCACGGGGGGGTTAGAGAAATCGCACTGGTATACCGCAGAGTGGCACTATATTTCCACTTTGTGTGTATACTTTCACTGTTCCGTATACTCCAGCCTTGGCGTCTCCGGCGACCCAGTTTGTTTCAGAATTGAAATACAGCGATAAGCGTTGCTTCATTCATTCATTCATTCATTCATTCATTCATTCATTTGTTGGTGTTTGACGTTGAGAGATCACACGCACAGAGAAAAGCACCAATACGCGCGAATGACTCAATCACGAGTTCGATCCCGGCCGTGGAGTTCACGTATTGATGGGGGCGAAATGCAGAAACGCTCGTTAAAAGTGCACATAAAAAAAAAAAACACACAGGCGGTGAAAATTAGTCCGGTTTTCCCCACTACGACGCGATTCCTAATCAGATCGTGGTTTAATTCGCACGTAGAAACCCCGTTTGTCTCTCTCTCTCTCTCTTTTTTATGAGACTCGCTCGGGGTACGCTTTCGTCGATACCCAAGGCTTTCACTGCTCAAACGCTCCCGCATGCCTGCCACTCAATACGACCGCATCAAAACTTTGGCGTCACCCAAGTTTACCTCTTTATGCAATACATAAATAGTTTCCTTTCCTTTCACTAGCCTCGCACGCACTGATTGAGCGCCGTTCAGGTGTCAGCAGTTATGTAGCTAGACCGTTACAGTGCGGTCAGCGCTAATTTCTTTACTCTGCTTTTCTTCACGTTATGTAAAAGCAAAGAATCGCTTACAACTACTACTTCAACGTGAAATCAGTTTCCTCGTCGCCGGCGTCGCAGCCGCATCGGAATGCCGTTGCGGCGCGGACTGCAGGGAAGGGGAGAAGAATGGCGCGCGTGACGTCACCGCACGATCGTAACACCCACCGCCTCGCCTCTGCCTTTCGCCTCCGGTGTGCACTAAGAGCACACGTCTCGTCCCTTTCTTCTTGTTTTGTCTCGTCGTTCGTGTTCTTGCCGTTCCGTTTCCGCCTCGCGTCCTTTGTCGAGGCGTTTACGACAGCAGCCGTGCGCGAGCGCGCGCGTTTCCCGCGTGGGACCGAGCCGCCACGGCGCGACCGTTTTTTCGTTCGTATACTTGTTCGCCGCGCGCGAGAGGCCTTGCGGTATGACGTGGTGGAATGACCCCGCCCCGCTCATTTGCATCTCTGGGTTTCTCGCCGCTCGCGCTCTCCCGAAAAAAAGAAAAAAAGAACGTAAGTAAACGACAGATGCGAGCAGCTGCAGAAATGGACGTTTTCTATTCGGAATTCCACTTGGTCGTAGCAGGACCCTGAGTTGCTGACAAGGGAAGATGGATGAATAAGGGCTCTTCCAACCCGTTCCTTGGGACGAGTTATTAATTATATTATTTTGTTTAACGTAGTCCAGATCCTAGGTAGGTCCAAGCGCGGTGGCCCCTTCATGCGCTGTGTGTACAACTGTGCACGCCATGAAAGCGATGCGCGTGTTTATTTATAACATCTCTAAAAAAAAAATGTCAAGGTTGGTTTAGGAGCCCTTTAAAGAACTCCGCTACAATGTGGGCTCTCAGTGAGCTGGCACTCTACAGCTGCTAGTGCCAGGCCAACATTGTCAATACAGTGCACAGGTGCGTAGAAAGCTGCCCGAACTGCGAGTCATTGTACAATTATGAAATTTCGCGTGGGCTCTACGCTAATTCTGTTCCCTTTAAGAGCGCACCGCACTGTAAACAAAAGAAAATATATCTTAGCCTCTTGATAACAGCAGTTGGCACGCAAGAACAAGAGACCAACGGAAATGTGGCTTTCAGAAAGAGTGCACACATTTGGGTACGCGAGTTGTGTTGGCCAGTTCTGTCCAGTGGTGTCAGGAAAAAAAAAAATTACAGGCATTGAGCTTCGTGTAAAGCGAAGGATCTGGTTGCCCAATGTGACTTTCTTTCGCTTCCAAAAATTATGCAGAAACCACCGAAGATGATTGTAAATGCTAGCGAATATAGCTAGGCGAGCACTTCTAGAAAGCTAGTCGCTTTATTAAAGGCATGTCGCGCTTGAATGAGTATATCTGATGCAATGAATGTATTTAGGTGGCATTTGTTGTATCGTTGCGTAATTCCGTAAATAACATAGCCGTTAACCAGCAGTTCAGTAGCGATATAGTATAGGTGGTTATACACGTATAAGCTGATTCGTAATGCGTGTGCTGTCTCCAGTGGTACGAGCTTAAACGTGGAAGGCGACTGCCATTTTTCTATCCCGCAGCCTTCGCAGGTGGAGTGGGAAATGAAAGAAGACGCGAACTGTTCATTCCGAGCACTCCGCTAAAGCATCTAAACCTTCAGACGCCACAACGCTATATCGTGCCAAAGCACGGACCTCTCAAGGAACCCGGATACAACGAACACCTTCGTTGCGCAAATTATAACGAACTACTGATGCAGCGAACGCATTCGTTGTGCAAACAGTGTTCGCTGTATCAGTAGTTGGTTATAATGTGACTTGCCCTAAAAAAAAAAAACTGACGATAAAGAACTGAACTAGGAGCTTTAAAATGATGCATGTCGCGTTTATTGGCGGAACTCGGTGATTTACGTCTGTTTATGATAGTGTCGACCCGATAATCACACTCTACAAATTTGTCGAACTGTTGACGGCGTCGTGGATGCAGGCTCTGGCTTCTGCAATATCCCTCTGCGAGAACAGCAGTCGATATTGAGGCCACTATCTATAGGAGGCAATTTCATGGGATAGGTAGTTACCCGGTCGCTGTCACTGAAGCACTCCATATGCGTAAGTTGCCGCACCTCGACAAAATTGCTTCATCGGACGTGTTCTCGGAGACACATACGTGGTTGGCAGCAGCAGTCAGCAAGGCCTGCATCTACCGCCTTTGTCCACAATGCTGAGTTGACATCCCGCGCTAGGTCTTCGTAGACATCTAACAGAAGCCTAACGCCAGCTATCCGAAATTCGCTTATATATTATTTCTTGCTTACATAAGAGAGACAGATGCCGTTGGCTTTAGCAAGCATTACGGTACCATTGATGAGAAAATTCTTGGCGCTCGCAAGCCATTTGAAAAGGGCGTCTTCAACATTACGCGGCCTAACGTTAACCGCTTCCGAAATTAACAGTCGCGGTTTTCGCTTAATGTCGCGCCCTTCCTTTATGTCCCTGAAAGGTCGAGATCCTTGACTTTGCTACGTCCTTCACAGACGTGGTTACGTGCGGGATCTAACTATGGTGGCAACGAATACGCTAACCAGAAAGAAAAAAATAAAGAAGGCAATGCAAATGTTAAAGATTAAGCGCTGTACTGGCTGGCTGCGTTGTGCGGCATGGGCCGTGCAGCCATCTGACTTCCTCCCCGGTTCACCGAGACGCGGACGCACCGCGGTTCATTCCGTTCGTTGTAAACGAACTAAGCAGGGCACCGGGTCGTTATAAATGGGCTCTATTCTAATGGATGCCAACGGAAACTGACCTTGTCAACCTTTAACAGCCGAACTCTGTCGAGTAAGGCTAGCTTGGCAGGACTCTGGGAGGAGTCCCCGCTCGCTCGCGCGAGATTGAAGCGCGTTCGCCGGCTCACCCCCGCGCGCTTTCACTCGTGCAGAACCTCACGGCGACGCCGACGGCAGAAACGCGCCTGGAGTGCCCATATAATTGCTATGGCAACCATAAACCTTTTCTGAAACGTCAGTAAACAAAACCGGAAGCCGTCCAGGGCCTGGGTTTAAAGGGTCCTCGCAACAGGTAACAAGGTTAAAGATTCGGCAGTTTCACCTCAGGTGCGAATCATTGACCGCGATAGCAAGGTTTAGCGTAGCGCTAGAGTGCCTCGAATGATGTTCTATACCTGTACACGGGTGGTACAGTTATAGAGTTACCAGGCTGGAGTTACCCTCCGCAGAACGGAGGGTAACTCCTGCCCTGGCAGCTACTCGGCGTAATGCTGACGGGATGTGCGTCGCCAGCTGCATTGCAGGCGTCGTGCACTTCCATTGTGCACGATATCAGAGCGACAGGAAGCCGTTTGCGTTATTGAGCTCCCGCTGAAATATTAGACCGCGTAAGCTTGAAGCTTACTGCCTGTTCCGTTGAGATTAGTGCCCACACACAGTACCTCAACTGGATCGATCGATAGCGTGTCGATATATGTCCGTAAGCACAGCGCTCATGGCAGCAGCGGAAGGCAGAACGGTGCCCTTGCTCCGCCAATCGAGGCGATATTCATCGTAGGGTTAACGATGTGTTCATTTCGCTCCTTCGTTTTCTGGCCGCGAAACGGGCACTCCGCGTCTCTGGAGGCCCTCGCTCTCTAACCTTCCACGCATGCGCTGTAGGCGGGACTGCACTACAAAGGCGGCAGACGGCACGAATGCAGTGAGCGGAATATACATATGTACGATGACTTCTGGTATATCCGTAGGTGCACAAGAATACGCATGTAATTGCGTCGCTCGCGTAGGGTAGATACACAATTTGTTTTGGCGTAACTATACTGCGCAGGAATGCTCGGGCGCTTAATTTGTTAGAGCCTAAGTAGTGTTTTATACTACTTCGATTAGGTAATGTACAAATGTAAATAATAATGCAATTGTGAAGAAGTTAGCGGGTCCCACAGGTGATCGATTATTGATTTTATACGAGATTCGGGCTCAAGATCTTGCAAGAAACACTTGAAAGCTTTCACAAAACAACAAACCGGTAATGCGCTTATCACAAAGCACATGGAGGTAACGATGTAGCATTGTATATATGCATTTAACGCGTATTCTTCTGCGCAGCAGTTCAGCTTTATTATGGGTCATTCCACATCAAATGCACCAGAGCGTAACTCCAAATTATCCTATTCCTTTTCTTTTTAATTGTGGGCAGTTAGTAAGTCTGCAAAATACATTTCCAAAATATTTAGAACGAAAAAAATATTTTGTCTGCCCGGGCACCAACTAAATTCTACCTTTAAAAAGCAATGCATCGTGAAGAAAATGTCGAAAAAAAAGCTTAGTTAGTGAAAGCAGGAATTTCGTCTCAATAACAATTTTCGCTTCAGATAAACTTGGAAGAATTCTCCTTTACTGGGCACTTGCCGTTGTAAGACCAAATCTTATCTCTGATGTATTTATAATGCTGGCCAAAAAGTTACTTTGGGGCACTTTTGACATTTCTTTTAAACTCTACATTTATTCACGCTTGTTCTGTTTAACTGATCTTCGTGGTGTTCTGTCCATATAATTGACGGAGATATTTTAGCGCGCAGCTACCACAAAATGTGCGAGAAAAATTATTCAAGTTTATAAGTGCGTAAAGCTTTCAGAGATATAATTCGCACTGAGGTGTTCCACCTAAATATATAAAAAAAAGTTTGCGTATTTCATAGAAGGATACCCAAGAATTTCTTTCAGAAAGTCTAATCGCAGTAATTTTTACTTAATGCGGGGAAAAAAATGTTTCGCAGTTTTGCCCCTACTCAATACCGTGCTGTTTACTATGGCAGAGGATTTTCAGTGCAATACGAGCCTTGACGGGGCGAGAAGATTTCTGCACTGACAGCGGTTTTTCTCGGGAGAGCGTTGCAGAATTGCTTGAAGCCACCGCGCTTCCGTTTGTTTAGCCGCTTCGAACTCCTGTCTTGGTGAATAGGAAGCCAGCCCTGAAGAGATAGAAGACGGTGAATATGGTTTAAAGTTGCGGGAATGTCTCGAACCAGAGATTAATGCAACTCCTTGCAAACGCGGTGCTTATAGTCAGATTTTTTTTTTCTGTTCTTTCACAACGCGTTTCAGCACTCACAAGACCGCGATCCCATCCACGTGTGGGTGCGCTTCCTTTGCATGCAACAAGGGGGTGCATTTCCTTTTATACTTTCACAGCTGTAAGGGCGACACATTCACCGAGGCCTAATTTTGGGGGCTAGAGCGCCTTCGGCGCCCTATACCGTACGCCAAAACCGCACATCTAGGGCTCATTTTTAAGTATAATCAGGCGAAAGAGGCATTCTTCTTTATTTCCTCTTGTTCGCGTTCCATTTCTGCTAGTGGCACGAGTACGTACGAAGACTTGTTTAAGGCAACACCCTGCGTTGTCCAGGAACCTAAAGGAGAAACATACCGGTCTACTGACTGGTTTCTTTTTGAGTTTAGATTTAACGGTAGTCAATATTCTCTTTCGAGTCATTCTTCGTCACAACGAATTTCATCTCTGCGTTTTTGTTAGTTTGTTAAGCACAAAGCGCCGTGTTGCTGCGGTCTGGAATCGCATCCGCGACCTTGTCGTCAGCGGCAGGGCTGCCACACAACCAAGGAGCGGCTTCGCTATTCTCAATCGGAGACGGTTTCAGTTGTTCGCTCTTGTCTCCGCGTTATGCGGGCGCGTTCCCCGTGCACCTCGCCATGGGCGCCGAGCTTGTCCGTGGCGCGCTCGAAACGAGGCTGACAGCTGGGTCACCCGAGACCCTTCTCCTCGACGGCGTCGCCTGCCCGCAACTCGAAGTCGTGGGCGACGGACACGCATTCCGCTGCTCCCAGAGCGCGCGGTATTGCGGGACTGCCCTTCGTAAACGGGCGAGTTATATGGATGAGCCGCTGCGTTGTGTTGTCATCCGCTTGGGAGGAGCGGCGCGCTTGTGGCGTGCCCCCTGCTGTGCGGGCCGATTACCGATTACTCACGAGCCGTCATCGCACGCGGCGCATGAGTAATAAACGTTTTCCCAATGAAAATGGCAGCTTGCGCGGGAAAGCGCCCAGGCCACAGGCATGCAAGCTCGATGGCGCAACAGAAAGAATTGCACTGCGTGCTATACTCTCACGCATATTATACCAGCAGAAGAGAGAAACAAGGGGAAGAAAGAAAGGAAGAAAGAACGAAAGAAATGAAAGGAAGAAAGAAAGAAATATTCATTGCCGTAACGCATATATACTGGGGGACCTTATTTAGGGAATTACTTGAGGACTCGGTGGGGCATTTCTTGCGGGACAAATTGGAACGCGATGGTGGATAATCGCAAAAAGTTCCACTGGTTAACCGTATATTCGTTCAGTTTACAGCACATGTCCCAATCGGGGGATCGAAGCCGACCAGCAATAAAGTCTAATAGTTGAGCAGACATCTTGCACTTAGGACTAGGTTAAACAAGAAAAATAAAGAAGCGCCCTCGACACCTTCTTGGCTAGCATCCAAACGCTGTGTCTCGTTACTAAAAAGCTAGAAATAGTAGTGTGACTGTTTGATGCGCAGCCAAGTCACGAAACATTGTTTCTGAACAGCTCGGAAGAGGATACTAGTGCATGCGCTGCGTTTTGCTATAGGGAGGCCATTTGCAACTGGCACGAAGGCCGTCTACGATTTGCATACCGCATGTTGTCGTATATCGGGTTACGATGGTTTTACCACCTATGTGGATGCGGTCTTCCGTAATTAGCTGCGGCGGCTCGTTTCTTGGGTTTTATATTTTCCAACCATCGCAGGGTGCGAAGGCAGACCTCATATCTCTTCGCCACGTGCACCACTTAGACGGTATAAGTAAGTTATTTTGTATAATGACACTATAGTATGGTATAGTTATATATAGCGTAACGGATTAAAAAAAGATACCCCCGTTTCGACGGGCTAAATACGCTTTATTTTTGAAATGAATACTAAAAGGTTGTTCCAAAGGAGAGTAATCCTCAATTCTATTAGTCTGTTTTTTTTTTTCTTGTTCTTTTTTTCTTCTTTAGTTGGCTATATATTGAACGTTCGCGTGCATCACTTGATTCTACAGCGCTCCCTCGCTCGCGGAAAGCGCGCCAATCGTAAGTATTTGAACTCTCCTTAGATGGTTTAACGTTTCCCGAGTCAAAACACATTCAGACCCTGGACTGGGGGCTCCGCCTTCATTGTTTATTCTGATCGAGTGTTCGATCTCTATCTCCCCGTCAGCGGGGCGTTCTTGTCTGTATAAGCGTTCTCGGGTCAACCGCCCACCGCGTTCCTCTTAGAAAATACCCCGCAATCACGGTACGTTTTATTAGTATAACCACCCCAAGATACACAGACATCTTTCCGAAATATTTGTGCTTGACAGCTGCCAGTTTCCCGCCTTACCTTTCTAAAAAAACAAATTGTGGGGTTTTACGTGCCAAAACCACTTTCTGATTATGAGGCATGCCGTAGTGGGGGACTCCGGTAATTTCGACCACCTGGGGTTCTTTAGCGTGCACATAAATCTAGGTACACGGGTGTTTTCGCATTTCGCCCCCATCGAAATGCGGCCGCCGTGACCGGGATTCGGTCCCGCGACCTCGTGCTTAGTAGCCCAACACCATAGCTACTGAGCAACCACGGCGGGTGCCTTAACTTTCTTTGTAGCAGAAATCGCACGAGCCAATCAATTTGGATAATACATTTAAGCAAAAATTGATGTAATGAACCTTTATTAGTCTTATTACACTCTGTCTCCAAAAGTAGGGGTGGGATTGCTTTTGATGAGGTGTCGGGGCGTTCTCGACACTCAACAACGTAGCTTTAAGATCTCACTGTCACCAAAGTGTCGCGGCCGAACTGTACAATGCTAAAGTGCTTTCGACGTTTTACAAAAACGTATACACACTGTAAATTGTCTAGAGACTTTCTTGCGTTTGTAACTCAATAGCAAAGTTCTCGAGTGTACTCGCACACAAATGTCCGAGAGAAATTAACTCCAAATATCGAATCGAATGCCGTATATTGTCTCAATGCTGCACAAACTGATAAAGGCCGTATAACTTTTTTTTTTTTTCATTTGATAAAAAAAAGCTTCATTTGCAATAAACTACATATGCATGCAAAGCCGTTCAGAACTGGGCACTCGGTCAACTCAGCATCTTGCAAATGTTAAACAGCCGCCTTCAGATATCCGCTGCACTGCGTTAACGACAGTAACGAGGCAAGAGAACATCATGTCACCGATTGCACGCAGAGTGCTGTATTCGTAGAGGTGCCTTAATAGGCTGGAAACATGGTGATACCAAGGATATTATACACTTAAACTTCTGGAGTGGCCGTGGCTCTCGAAAAACGAAGCCGGTCGCCGCCATCTTGCTATAGAGGCAAAAAGCCCGAACCGCCGTATAGTGGCCGTTGCAGGCCACGTATCGTGTTCATCGTGTTTATTGGTTGTGCGCTGCTGCAACAGTGTTTAACTGACTGTGGCACGCTTTCCGAGGGCAGCGCAACACCTCGGTAGGTCACAGCTGCACCACTCGCCCAAATGTGCCGCCAGGCGTAGCGTTTCACTTGCAACATAAGCTCGCGTCGTCTGCTCAGGACTGTCGTACGTCGTTCGTGAGTTTGCTTCACTTGGCAAAAAGTTGGGGATGTGCTCGTAAGGTGCGCGTATTACAATATTAAATTTACGTTTACGTCCTGTAAATAGTCGTTGACACGTCGCTGTGTGTGAGTTTTTTTATGTATCGCATGCATGGACTGCATGTTAGAAGGAGAGGATGGGATTTCACCGCTGGCTTGCAGCAGTCTCGGATTGTGCTCGAATCCACGTGCGGTGGACTTGTACGATGACATACTCGGTTTGGTTTGCACAGCGTGCACGTTACGCGCAGCGACTGTGTTTTATTGGGGAAAACCAGCGAGACAAACGCGCGCACAGGAGAAACAAGCGGCCAGGATGAGCGCTGGATTTACAAGGGAATAGTTGTAAGTTCAGGGCTCGTTCCTACCAGTTCTCTTGCGTACGCGTCGTTGTGTTTCGAAGGTTTCCTGTTCAATTATTTGCATCAGCTAGGTCTGGAAGATATTCGGTTTTAAACGCTGGGCTTGAACACAAGAGCGTGAGCCCTTTTACCGGAATATTGCAGAGTGCTATTTAGGGTTTTGGGTTCGTACACCACATCACTAAGAATACTAAGCGAGTGAATTGAGAAGACAAAGCGTAAACCTGCTTTCAAGACTGTAATATTTAGAAATTATTGACCACCGAACCTGAGTTGCAAACTTAACCATTATGCTTTGCAAAATTTCAGGTGTCAATTGGAAACGTTTTCTTTTTTTTTCCTTTTCCTATAAAGCCGGCGTCCGGCGTCCAGCGCCGTCCATCTCGTGAGCGAAACATTTTTCCAGGCCACGCATACCCAACCACGCAGGCCCTCCGTGTAGCGCAAAGGCCTTACTGAACTAAGTGAATTCTCAAAATAAGATGCTTCAGAAAAATTGCAGAGTACGACTTGTACACAACCTAGAGACGTGATAGCGTCGGACTGTAATTCGAATATACGAGAAAACATAAATCTGTTACGCGGAAACTCAAACACAAACTCCTTCCAGCGTTTCTACCGCTCATAGAGTGGCACGCCCGGTTCCTTGCAACATCATCCAGAGGGCGCTCGCCTTCGCGCATCCGCGGCCCACGCAAGAGGCCGCGTTTCTACCAGAAAGCTCGCCTTCGTGCATAGCGTTCGCCGCCAGCGTTTCCCGGTAAACATTACGGTTACATAATCTGCAGTTGCCGGGAAGCGTGAGAGGCAGTCAGGGATCTTTGAATGCTGTTGCATTCCACTCTTAAAGGCGAAGCTTAAGCGTCCTCCAAATTTTGTTCTCCTTTATATTGTAGTGGAAACGAATATTCAACAAGTTCGAACAGCAAGTTCTCGAATCGAATATGAATCGAGAGAATTGAGACTAGTCGATTCGCACTAGAAATGTCGAATATTATCAAACCTCTAATTTGTAAACAGGTCCTTTTGGCTGTGGAGAGTTACTACATAGTCTACATACAGGAAAATCTAACAAGTCAATTTGCTTTTGTTCTGTCGTGGTGTGCTCGTACATAGTTGCCAACACGCTGCGAACACACGCTCACGCTAAAACACACAAACGCTTCCATCGAGTGTTTGCACACGCGCACGCACGCACACACACAACACACACGCACGCATGCACAGATAGGCACAAACATACGCACACCCAAACACATAGGCACAAACAGGCACACAAACACACACAACACATACGCACATGATAACACACACGCATACGCATACACACACATACAGTTACCCCCCCCCCCCCCCACACACACACACGTCAAACGCTCACAAGGGCATCTTGCTCAGTTTCAATGCCTTCGGTGACCAGATGAAAACAGAGTGTCCTTTGTTTTTGCAGAGATAGGACACCTTGTAGAACACAAGAAGGGCGTTCTCAACACGGGAAAGACGGCACAATGCGCCACTTTCAGCTGTCTCATTTTTTTTATTACACTCTGTTCATACAACTCAGGCACTGTACATGTGTTTACACCTCGCACACATCGTCGTTTTTGTCATCGGTGACACGGGCATCGTCAATTGCAAATGCGACGCGCAACCTCGTGAAGCGTTCGGCGTAACGCACGAATTCCTACCCTGCGAGGTCGCCGCAGCTAGACACGCTGAGAAAAACTGACGCGCGCCTTGTTATTCTTGCGTGGGTGGCGCTTAGGTTTCGTAGTGTTGTTCTCGCCGTCCTTGCTGCGGCGAAAGCGCTTATTGGGGGGTGGGGGGCTCACGTGAGTCTTGTCTTAAAGGCGCGACAAAAAGCAGAATAGGAAGGAAGGGGGTGGGGGGAGTGTAGGACAGCGCGCCTTCGCAAAGACGCCCCATGACGCATCCATGTGGTCAGCGGAAGCGGCCGATAGCGACGCGCGCGAAGGTGGGACCACGGATCGCTGTCGTTGGCGTGCTCCATGTAAAAGGTGTGCCAGTGGGTGGGTGCGCATTGGTGCATCATGCTCCTCTTTATACACGCAGCTGCTTCTAATCATTGGCAGAAATCGAAATGCGCGACGCGGGGGCTAATTTGGCCGGCGCTTCGCTCGTATTGCGTCCTCCTATGTGCGTCTTATTTCTCTTCATTAGACTATAGATTTTAGCGAGACCAATGTATTATTTGATAACTGCATGTACGCATTCCTCCCCGCTGCTCTCATCATCATCTCTCATCGCTCTCTTTTTTTTTTTTCGTTCCCTTTTCTCTCTCCCCTGTCAAGAGCAGCAGGCCAGAGCGTGATAGCTCATGCTGACCTGTCCGCCTTTTCCAAAATAAGTTCTCTCTTTTCTTTCCTGTCGAATGAAGCTTTACACTGACGATCCAACTTGAAACGTGGGCAGACGACACGCACACAACGCAGTCTGTTTCCTATTCTTGTCAGTTTGTTCTGTTCAGTGCTCAAGATTCCGTACAAATAGGCAGCCCAGAAGTGTACGGTCTCGAGAATGGCAATGGCATGCCATCTCTTGCGCTGTTGGATACGGTATATGAACCAACCGAAGTGGATCCCCTTAGAAAGCTCTGGAGTACAGGAAACTGACTGGCGGTGCCTCCAAACGACGTTGTAGTCTCGTTGCAAAAGGAAAACAACGTTTTACACACTGGCAGTCAGCGAGGTGGGCGGCCATGGCTGATACTGCTGCTGAAGAATACTTCCTTGCTGTCGACAGTTTGCGAAAGTGACAAAGTCGCAGGCAAAATGGCGGTTGCCCTGCAGGGTGCCGCTGTTATAGCATGACATTGTTATTATAGCTTCGCTTGTGCTTTAAAGGGACGCTAAAGTGAAAAATTATTTCTTCTGCGTCAGTAACTTACCATTCTACAACACCCAAAAAACCCCTCTTAACACGATAGGACGTTTGGTAAGCCAGAAAAGGCGCAAGAACGGAATACGGGTGGCGACGCCTACTTAAGTTCCCTCACCTGGGGGCTGTGACGTCTTGGATTTTGATGGCATCTTCTAGGGTCCACTAATTATATACAGCGGTACAGATTGACTACATTGTGTTCTAAAGGAACCAAATGTTACAGACGGCAAGTTTCGGGAACATTGATTCAGCCAACGCGGCCCAAATGCGAAAACATACTTTGGAATCCCTGACGTCACGCTGACGTACCGGCGCTGGGGTTTCGGCGCGAAATTCTAATACTGATACTTGGACCTTCATTTTCTCATCTAATAATCAAAACTATTTTTTTTAAATGACTGCCTGCAGGGTTCTCAAACAATGCTTCATTAGTCTAAACTGATTTATTGTTTCGCTTTAGTGTCCCTTTAAGGAACGTGGCCTTCATAACGAAAGTACTTCTAGAACGAATTATATTCCGATTCGCACTGATTTTGTCATCGAACCAGACTTAAGATCCTGTAAGTTGAACTCTCCCCCCACTCCCCCCTCTCTTAAGAATGCTGTACATGGTAATGATTAAAGTTGGGAAAACCTGGACAAGGGCATTAAGATCTAGAGAGAATCTGAACAAGAAAGACCAAGAAATCGGGGCACCTTCCGGCACAGTGCATGGAGCCCGAAAATACGTTGATTGTTTTTATTGACTTCAAAATGTTTATGGTATTCTGTTGATAATAACACATAGTGCTTCATTGTCTACCATTGAAATAAATTGCTAAGAAAACCTCAAGCAGCTGCTGATCAACCTGTCCTTTCTTCCTTTCAGATATTAATAGAGTTGTCTGGAGAGCAAGAGCTCCGCTCCGGTGTACTCTGGTACTCATCAATGGTGCTCAAAGTCGCATAAGTCTGTCTGCACATGTCAACCTTATATAATGCTAGGAGTGAAGGAGCTAAGAAGTCTGAAGGAGACCCAAATAACTGTAACTTTTGTTTCTTGCATGCGCTAAGCGTATGCAACATTGCGGGACTTCACAGCCAATCCCATCAATAGCTCTTAAACGACTTCGTTACCTAGTACAGTATAATTCCGAGCAGCATACTCCACAGTACACCCAAGACACAAAGTACTGCGTGCATAGATGCACTAGTCGGACGAAGCACCATGTCATTGCGATAAGGTCGACCTTTCTCTTTAACTGTCGTTCTGAAAGCTGGTACACACTTGTCATGAACTGCTCTGGTGAGCGGCGCATGACTCGTGATGCGCATGAAATAAATGCCGCACTTTCACAGTTCTTGCAAGTTTTAAAGAATTAGAGACAGTTTGTAGCACAACTGATTCTCATGCCATGGGCGCATGAGCAGAGGAAACCGCTGGGGCTTTCTGACAAGGCTAAAATATTACCTGCAGTTGAATGGCACAGGTACGTCTTTTTCTTGAAACATTATCGAATTAATTTTCCAGGACACCCAGAATAATTTTCCAGGACACCCAGAATGATTTCAGGACATTTGTGGGCAACAATATCGATGAAAAGCAGGCGCAAGCACTTCTTTAGATGCATATGCCTAGCTGATAGTAACATGGGGCTATACTCATAATGCCCAAGTTTGCTGCTATTTTGGCTGTCTGTTTGATTCCTGAGTAGATGCTGACTTCGACTCACACAATTGTCCGACGGGGAGTGATGCGACAACCCTCCTCGTTGGACAGATCTATCTGGTTGTGGACAGACTAGTATGTCACCTTTTGTTTCTGGACTTGGTGATTCTCAATAGGGCCACACTGTGTTGACGGATAAAAGCCAAACAGTCTTAGAAGTGTCATTTAAAGACCCTTTATTGAACGGGCTTGTCCCCAGAAAAACATGCAACTCTCAAATCAGAATGATAGCGGCGGGCTATCCGGTGAGGGGTCACGTCTGGCTGCTATTTAAACATGCGCCACCGTATAATTTAAAGCGATCGCTTGTGCTCGCTTACGTTCCAGAATGCAGGACAGCGTTCGCTTCGCTCGCGCAGTTTCATTAGTCGAGACCATCTCGCTATAGCATAGGCGACAGCATTCAAGAAATTCAGATACAGTACGTGTGCCTTGTGCCGAACGATAACTTGAAAACAGTTATAATGTGGTGAAAAAACAATCATAGGTAAAAATTCAGTGCCATTCCACTCTGAAAGTGGATGACCAGCGGAGCTGTTTAGCGCACGACACACAGGTGATCCAGAATCTTGAACATATACATACGAACATATTTATTGTTCTAATCTGTGGTAATCGTGGCGATGTAGGTACGCACACACGTTCGCGTATCACCTCTGTTATTGAACGCGTCCGTCACGTAAGACAATGAATGGCTGATACCCCTGTAAACGCGGCCTCCCCACTACGACGACAGAAAAGTGAAATTCTACGCTGGAATGACGAGCGGCAACGGAGCCAGCTGTGGGAAGAAGACGACGCTCGAGCCATTGCTGCTGACGATAGTTTTCTGCACAAGAGAGCCAGCTGTGGAAGAAGACGACGACGACGACGAACGTGCGAGTAGACTAGCACGTTTGCGCGGTCGGCGCCGAGAATTTGTTGACAGTCCTTTGCGGAGGACCTCCGCGCCCTCATGGCAAGGCGAGTCCCGCGGCGGTAGCCCTGTCCGTGGGAAACCGCGACATCACCGACTATAGGCTTCCCGATTCATCTGACAGCTCAACAGCGGCAGAGATGGAATCGGACAGTGATTACACGCTAGTCCAATCGCGCCACTTGAAGCGCAAGCTTCGCCGGACGTCAGCAGGCAGTGATTCTACTCATAAAAGCAGATGTGACGAACGGGTCTTCTCCGTGGGCTACACCCCTACTACGGAAGGTACGAATATGAATTCGTTGAACAGACAATCGCTGACCAAATACTTCGATCGAATAGCCTCAGGACATGTGAGAGAGATCCGCATTAATGCTCGGAAGAACATTCTGACGGTGGACGTTAATTCTCAGGCAGTATGGGAGGCTTTGAAAGGCATTCAAGTGGTTGGTAACATCCCAGTTCGCTCATTCCTTGCGTACGGCAAAGATACCTGCTCTGGTGTGATATCAGATGTGGACATTGACATAAAGGATGAAGACCTGCGATCTCTTTTATCGTCGACAGTGCGAATCCTCGACATCCACCGATTCGGCCGCTCCCGGTGCATCAAGTTGGTGTTCGAGTCAGACTCTTTGCCAGCATCGGTCAAAGTAGGTTATGTGAGGCACTCCGTGCGTCCATATGTACCACGCCCGTTACAGTGTCGCAAGTGCTTCAAACTGGGCCACGTGAGTGCGGTGTGTAAGAATCCTACGTCGTGCCGAAGATGTGGTGGTGCTCATCATGTAGACTCCTGTGAGACTGACGCCATGAAATGTGCAAATTGCTCCGGAGCCCATGAAGCGACATCCAAGGACTGCCCCAAAATGGCAGAGGAGAGGCAAATCCTGAGAAAAATGGTGAGAGAGAACTCCACGCACAAGGAGGCTGCCGATTCCGTCCGCAAGAAAAGGCGCCGGTTGCGGCAAAGGCGTCGCCGCTCCCAGAGCAAGCCCGGAGGGAAAGAGGCATTTCCTTTGAGTACTTGGATGCAAAACGTGCCACAGAGAGTGCACGGCCGGGACACACAAGATGCGCCTCCCCCAGTACCACCGCGCCCGTCAAGGAATGAGGCGTCATCCTACGTGCGTCCAACCTCTTCGGCTATTGAGTGGCCTTCGCTACCACTAAGGGCTTCCGGAGGAGATACTCCTTCGGCTCTCCCCAAGTGCCGCGAGGGTAATGAAAGGCTTGGAAATGAAAAGGTGATAGACATGCTCAAACAGCTAGTAAACACTATGCGTATATTACTCTCCGGAATGGCAACGCCAACTGCACTATCGGTTGTGAAGGCGTTAGATGCTATGGAGCCGCTATTAGCGGCTCTAAAATAAGGGTGTTAATCATGGCTCTCACGATAAAACACTGGACATTGGAACAAAAGATGCATCATTCTGTTATAATGCAATGGAATGCTCGAGGTTTATGCGGCCGCATGTCTGACTTTAGGCAACGAGTCTTCAAATACCGCTTCCCAGTGATCGTGATATGCGAGCCAAATCTCACGTCGGAATTTCGCCTTTCCGGATACGTTAAGCTCTGGTCACGTGAAGATCGACACAAGAGCAAAGTGTTAATGTGCATACGCAGTGACATGACGTTTGTGCGGAACACGATCGCTCCACATGACAGCAATGAATATGTGTGTGTGACACTAAAACATAAACTACATGTGTTTTCGATCATCGGCGCCTACATACCTCCTAGACAAAGACTTGAACTCTCTTATCTATCCACTGTATTACAGAGTTCCCCAGGCCCTCATGTTGTTATTGGAGACTTCAACGCTCATCATCCTTACTGGGGAAGTGCCGCAATGAACTGTCGGGGTAGGAACTTGATGGACTTCATAGACACTGAAGGTCTGGCTGTCATCAACGATGGATCTCCAACTTACATCCGCGGCACTACCTACGGAAGTTGCTTAGACCTCACTATTGTATCTCAGAGCCTCCTGCCCTTAGTCAACTGGTGCTTGGACATAGAAACGCATGGGAGCGATCATATACCAACATATGTGCAGTTGAAGTGGTTTGTTCAATCAACTGCATCTGCTGTACGCTGCACTGATTGGTCCACATTCACTACATCTGTCGAAGAGTACTGTGCAGACATCACTTCACCATCTGATATAGAAGACATTATTGTCTCATCAGTGCAGAAGACAACTAAGTTCATCAGTGCACCTACATCCAGAACGGCGATTGATATTGAATATGAACGGCTCCGAGCGATCCGTCGGAGAGCGGAAAGGAAGGTTAGGCGAACTCAATCGTCATTAGACCTTGCTTTATGTCGACGAGCTCAACGAAAAATACGGCGTCACCTTCAAAAAATGGGGAAACAACGGTGGAGGACCTTCTGTTCGTCTCTAGATCCTCGAAAGCCACTTTCTAGGATCTGGCAGATAGTACGAAGCCTTCGTGCCCCTCCTCAGCAAAAACATCCTTTCCGTGCTCTAGCACTTCACCAATCTCTGACGGAAGTGCAGGTTGCCGAAGACTTCTGTAAGAGAGTCACCCGTACCGATGCTTCAGCATGTCCAACATTGGATCGACCCGTGCTACCTCCTAAAGATGATCGTCTTGACCTTCCTTTCACGATGCCGGAATTGGAAGCTGCACTTGCTGCGTCGAGACGATCTTCTGCCCCTGGACCTGACGGTATTTCGTATACTGCTCTGTGCCACCTTGGGATGGAAGGTCGGAAAGTCCTGCTGTCATACTATAACGCCACGTGGTCATCCAGTACAGTCCCGAAGCAGTGGAAAACCAGCCGTTTGGTCGCCCTCCTAAAGCCAGGAAAATCGCCTTACGAAATGTCATCTTACCGGCCAGTAGCTTTAGCTAGCTGTGTCGGTAAGGTGATGGAACGGATGGTGCTCACTAGATTAGAATGGTTCATGGAAAAGAATGAGCTTTATCCTGAAATGATGACCGGATTTAGACGTGGCCGGTCTGCAATAGATGGGGTCATTGATCTCGTGTCCACGATCGAACACGAAAAGAAGCGACACCGCCTTGTAGGAGCAGTTTTCTTAGACATAAAAGGAGCTTATGACAATGTACTGCACGAAGCCATTCTTGATGCCCTCAGTAATTTAGGCATCGGCGGCCGTCTCTACATGTGGATTGATAATTACCTAAATGGTCGCACAGTCTTCATGTCCACGAATGATGGCGAAACGACAAGACACGCTGTGGTCCGTGGAGTGCCTCAAGGAGGAGTTCTCAGCCCGACTCTTTTCAATGTTGCCCTTATTGGCCTTGCGGAAATAATTCCTGATACAGTACACATCAGTACATACGCAGACGACATATGCATGTGGGCATCCGCAGTCACGCGACCGCAAATTCGTGCCAGATTGCAGCGTGCTGTTTCTTTAACGTCTCAGTACCTGCAGTGCCAAGGACTGCAACTGGCCCCAGACAAGTGCGCTGCGATAGCGTTCACACGGAAGCTTATGTGTTGGTATCCAATTATGATCAATGGAAATGCCATCCCATATGTCACCCACCACAAGTACCTCGGCGTTGTCATTGACCGCGGTGTTTCATGGTCGAAACATGTGGCAATGTTAAAGAAAAAATTAACTGGGCTTGCTCAAGTTTTTCGCTTTCTGGCCGGTATGAAGTGGGGTCCATCTGAGCGTTCGCTACTCCGGCTGTACCAGGCTCTCTACGTCGGATACATTAGGTATAGCCTGCCAGTTTTATCAGGTATGAGCCCGTCATCTTTACGCACGCTGGAAAGTGCCCAGGCACAGATACTGAAAACATGTCTCGGTGTTCCACGTTGCACCTCAACCCACGGAACAATTGAGGAGGCTCGCGTCACCCCTTTACCTGTCTATCTACGATGCGAACCTCTTCGAGTATTCCTGAGACTGCTTTGTCGTCATGGACGCCATCCCTTATCGACATTACCCGATATACGGCCGGACTCCACTTTCTCAAGAGCCGTTAAATGGCAAGAATCTGCCATACCAGCATACTTTGCCCCGGCTGACCTTCCACATATGCCCCCATGGGTAATGTCCAAAATACCGGTACGTCTATCTATTCCGGGAATTTCTAAAAAATCGCGAATACCTACCGTCGGCCTGAGACATTTAACACTTGAATATATATCGAAAGAATATGACTCCTCGGTGAGCGTGTATACAGACGGATCGGTGTTGTCGTATGCGTCTGGTGCGGCTTTCGTCGTGCCTGCGCATCAAGTCATTCGACGGTTTCGTCTGCATAACAAGACGACTTCAACATCTACGGAACTAGTGGCAATCAGAGAGGCCGTTCAATATATTTCGCGACAGCCTCCTCAAATATGGACAGTCTTCAGCGACGCAAAATCGGCTCTTCAACTACTTAGAGTGGTGTTGAAAGAAAGCGCTTACAGAGTGTTGGCTCTTCAAACTGCCGAGCTCTACACTTTAGCACAAGAAAACGGCCACCACATCACATTTCAGTGGATTCCCAGTCACTGTGGTATACAGGGCAACGAACTGGCCGACGCCGAAGCGAAGAAAGCACTCGAAGAACGAGAGTCACTGCTTTCAATTCCTTTTTCAAGAGCGGACGCCAACTGTCTCCTCTCCAGTGTCATCCGAAAATTGACAGCACAGCACTGGGACAATCCGGATAATCGCCACAGACGACTCCAAAGATTGGACCCTGCCATGAATTTTAGGCTACCACCGAAAATTCATCGAAGCGGTGCCAGTCTTCTGCACAGACTAAGGCTGGGGGTAGCGTTTACGCGCGGATACGTGCACCTCATGCGACGCACCGAGTCTCCACACTGTGAGGTGTGCAATGTGCCTGAGACTATAGGTCATGTGCTTTGTGACTGCCCTAAGTACGTGGAAGAGCGTGAAAGGTTGGACAACGACCTTACGCGTCTCGACAGCGCACCGTTGTCGGAGGACGTTATTTTAGGCCCTTGGCCAGATGCTCGATCAAGTTTCAAGGCCATTCAGGCATTACTGAACTTTTTAAAAACTACGGGCTTGGATTGCAGACTTTGAGCATGCCAAATTGCTTGCGATATGTTCTACATCTTCCTTCTATCATCATCGTCACCCATCATGCACCTCTTCTCTCTTTCTTTCCCTCTTCCCCTTCCCCCAATGCCGAGTAGCTGGCTAGAGGAATATACCTCAGGCCGACCTCTCAGCATTTCGTATCATTAAACTTCTCTCTCTCTCTCTCTCTCTTTGCGAAAAAGTTGTACAAAACGTTTTCTAAAAGAACATCTATTCTTCCCCTTGTGCCTGGGACCTCTTCAGGTCCTACGTGTGACAAGGGTAGTTCAAGGGCGCGTTACAGGTCCCCGAGCCCATAACTGTATGCGCCATTAAGCTTGGACCCTTTCTGCACTATCACCAGGGTCGGCCCACATGGTGATTTGTTTTTGTCAACATCTCGGACACATTTTTTCCAGATCCTAGCCATAGACAGCTTCGCTGTAACAGTAAAACAACGCACGCGCGGCAATAGTTCAGTCCTCTCGAAACTACGGGCAGCTACGGCCTGCAAATTCAGGGATTTTCTGAATGCTGAAAATGCGGAAAATTCTACATCGATGCAGAAACGATGGACGGAAATGATACTGAAGAAACCGTGACCGTCAAAATCGGTCTCACCATGCACAAATGACGATGCCACCCTTTGTCCGAAGAACCATTCCGTGTATCGTTGTTAGAGATGTTGAACACCTAAGCACTCCTTAATTCCCAAAAAAGAAAAGAAAAAAAAGAAGCTAATTTTTAGATTCCACGCACTGTGAGAATCAATGTTATGTGAAACAATTTGCAGATAGTATGCATCATCGTTGGTGGTTTTGCAAAATATTACGAGATAGGCGAACGTGAGGCTAGCAAGTTCGTGACGACAGCCGCAAGAAGACGGCGGCAACGCCAGTAGTATGACTGCGATGGAATGAAGACGTACTTTTTGTACTTGGGCGAAGAAACGTCCCAACCCGTTGCGTTACGACCTGGGCGGCTGCCGAAGGTCGCAGCCTGTTCAAGCGCTAGCAGCTACGAGACAAGAAAGAGAACCCAGCCTTGACAGAGCACTGGCTGTGTCGTTGCGCTGCTGAGTTCAAAAGTATATTTGAGGCCAATATCACTATTTGTTGCAGTATTGTTTTTTCATAAAAACGCGCTAAAGACGAAGACGAAGGAACACATACGACAGGAAGCATACTGTGAGAAACTGTATGACAGGAAGCGCCAGTCCTGTCGTATGTTTTCCTTCGTCTTCGTCTTTAGCGCGTTTTTATGAAAACTGTCAATATCCCTAGTTCCTGCATCTTCGAAGGGCGCAGAAAAACTAATCAATGAGAGCGTGACATCATTTTGTGAAAAGTGCAACATAATATCCGAGTCACAGTTTGGTTTCACGATGGGCTCAGTAACTGAGTCAGAGCTTCCACCACAGGAGAAAATAACCCTAGAGGCTATAAAAGACAGGTTACTCACTTTTGGAGCCTTCGTAGACTTCTCTGAGGCATTTTATCGCATCATACCCATTGCACTATTGAACAAAGTAGATCATTACGGTTTCAGGCGTGTTTTACCAACACCACCTAAATGGCACAAGGCCTGTTCACTCCCATCCATGACGTCATGCTACTGGCCCGACTGCCATAGAAACTAAGGGGTATGCTCCCGCGTAAACCGCGGTTATTTTGACGTCACGGCTTTCGTACCGACAGCTTTGGCAATGGAAATTTTGGGCTAGTAGCATGGACGTCATGGATCGGAGTGAATGGGCCTTGTGGAATTAGGTGGTGTTGGTTTCACTCAACTTAAGTGGCACGTACCTCAAATCTCGATGCCAGAGAGTAGTCGCAGACAACGAAACGTCCTACAACCAGTCAGTAAAACTTGGCGTGCCACAAGGAAGCATTCGTGTACCTCTGTTATTTACTTTATGTCAATGACATCGTAACCATACATGAATTAACTAACTTTATCATGTGCGCAGATGACGCACGCCCTTGATGTTTACATCTCATGGTACCAAGAAACTGATCGATAAGGCAGATCATGTTCTAGCCGTGCTAAACGAGCGGAGTGCCGTAAATTCCATTATCGTAAGCAGCACTAAAACAAAGGCGCTACTTTTCCCGTCAAAAAGTCAAGTTATAAACATAGAAGGAGATCTTAAAATCGGTGCCTCTGTCACTGACATTGTGAATTCAGTATAAAGCCTCGGGATCATTTTTAAAGAGCACTTCAGGTGAACAGAACATGTAGATACGGTTGGTAAAAATCTCGCGCGCGTTGTTGGAGTGCTTAATACACTACGTTTATTTTTAGCGACAAAATAACAATATTAATTTACAATTCGCTTTTCCTGTCACATTTTAACTACTGCTTTCTAGCTGGGGACATACAACAGAAACCAATATCAGGAAACTATATTTCTGACAAAAGAAAGCCCTTCGTGCTATTTCCAATTCTGTTTACGAACTATCATAAATATGATACAAGACATTCTGAGAGAGGGAACGTGCCAATTTTACACGAATATCTACGGACAACAGCGGCCATCTTATGTGCTACCAACATTGCTCAACTATTATTTGCACCATTGAATTTATGCTGAACTTGCTTTTTTATCTTGTGTATGTTTGCGGTGCCACTATAATCTGATGTAAAACCAGGGAGCATATTTTGTGTGCTATGTTTTGTCATGCTGTGCAGATGTTAAGAATTTTTACTTTTGTATTCGTTTTCTGTGGACCTATTGAGAGTTTTTCATTTTGTGTGTTTGTGTAGTGCTGCCAAATCGTTTGAGTTGTTTTAGGTGCGCTTTCTTATGTGAATATGCGCATCTGTTGTAGGGAGCCCAGGCCCAGTCAATCCATATTTTTTTTTAGCTTGTTTGTTCGTGCTCTTGACATTTTATATACAATTTCATGTAAAGATTTGATTTCAGTTGATTTGAGGTCGTGGGATTGATGCCACCCGCCGCATTTCGATGGGCACGAAGTGCAGAAAAGCTCTTGTAGATAGGCTGATGTGGACATTAAAGAATTCCAGATGGTCACAATTAATACATTACGGCGTGCCTCATTATAATATGGTGACTTTGGCAAGTAAAACCCCAAAACTGATGTCTAATTAAGATTGGAAAAAACATTGCATGCTCTCGGCTTTTATAAGCAGGTGTTGCTAGTATATGACTTGACGCACGCGAAATATAGCGGTAACATTGACTAAAGCTCCTCTATTCGCGAGCCTGTCGAGGAACGGAAACTGCCCCGTGCGTTCCTACTTCCGCACAAAAGGCCAGTTCACGTATGCACGACAGAAGTATGCGCGCGGTCGTGGCCTACTGGAATCAAGTATTAACCAGTAGAAAGTTACGGAGACGCGCCTTATGATTTCAAAATGCTCCTAAGCCTCCTTAGCATGTGGAAGACCAGAACAGCTGTGAGAAATACCGATATAAAAGCCCGTTCAATCTGAGGGAACTTAATTGGAAGTACATTTTACGCACGACAGGCTTGCCACACTCTTCCTGAGCTACCTGGCCATGCGCATTTTGACGATTAGGTGGCGCTGAAGATGTACTAATGTATGAGCAGAACCAGCGGTTGGAGGCTTGTGTTATGTACATTTCCCTCTTGCTTTTGTACTTTTCAAACCAGGAAAAAATCCGAAGGCGCCTTAATACTTATGAGTTGTGAATGCGAAACCATTAAACGGAAGCTTTAGCTCGGGGCCTCCTGTCTAAATACATGGGAAATGAGAAATCGTTTTTCTCGGCAACCACTGCACCAAATTTGATGAGGCTTGTTGCGTTTAAAACAAAACGTTAAAATATATTGACTGTTGGTTGCGAATATACGGTGTCGGGCGTAAATTTTTTAATAACAATGACAAAAATCGCAAATTTTCAGAAAACGAAACTATCAAGTTTACAACTCTGTCACTGAGCAATTAAAAGGGATCTCACAATTATATAATTTGCACTTAATGCTACATCTAAAGCGTACAAGAATTATTATTATACATGGCTTTCCAATAGACCACTAATTTGTAGACCACCCTTGGAAAAGCTCTTTAAACAACCTAAGAAATTCACATCATAAGAAGCCAACAAACGCTAACATTAAGGACAACATAGTGGAAATTACTTGTGCTTAACAAATGAAATAAAGAAACGATAAATGAATGGCAATAAAGTGGATGAAAAAACAACTTGCCGCAGGTATATAAATTGGCATATCATAATTGTTCGCTTTGGATGCTCTAGTGAATTCAGTTTACCGAACTGTGATATCTGTTTTAGGTGCATAGCTAGAAATTTGTAAACCTCGTGCTTCTATTTTCTTTCATACTTACAAATGTTTTGAAAATTTCATTAAAATATTCAGGCCCTGAATCGAACTTCCGCTTGCAAGAGTCACTAGAAGTTAACTGTCTCTCTCAAATGCAGCAAATTTCATTAAATTCGGCCCCGTGGTTATCTCAGAAAAGCGTTTCTGCGTTTTACATGTATTTGAATAGGCGGCATCGTAGTTGAGCCCGAGCTAAAGTTTCCTCCAAAAGACCGCTGCTGAGCGGCCCTTCTTTACGAACTCCTCGCGGGCAAGCGAGCGCGTTGAGACGCTTGGCGCGTTTTGATTTGGCCTTACCAAGGCTCAGTTAGAAGGCAGGCGAGAGCTTGCGCGGACAAGGAATGCGCGGATAACACGGACTTCGGGAAGCGACAGCGAGGGTGACGTGGGGTCGCGGCGATGCCCTCTCCACTCACGCCACACCTGGCGCACTACTGCCCCTGCAGGTGTTCGCTTTCGCCCGCTCTGCTCCGTCTAGACGCGCTCGTACCGCGGCGTCGCAGCCAATCAGAACTCCGTCGAGGCGCATTCGTGACGTGGCGTCGCAGCCAATAGGAATTTAGGTGCCGTTTCTCTGCTACAGACGCCCGACGCCGGATTTCGCGCTCAGTGAGCCATTTGACGCTTTCGCATCAATATAAGAAAAAGGAACATGGTCTTCATTGTTGGAACAACGGGCTGCTGTTCTTGGAGTGAAAAGTTCAATTCCATCGTCAACTTTTTTGAATTTTCTTTTTACTGAAGAGGCCTAAGCCAAGGAACGCTTCATCTTAATAATGTTTAACGTTATAATAATATGCATACTGAGAGAGATAGAGAGAGACAGAGAGCGAAAGGCCTAAGTAAGAAAAGGCTTGGAGGAGCAATAGAATTGAGTCCCGTTTAGTCGACTTTTTACTTAATTCGAACGCACAGAAAACTCCCGTCGAGAAGATACACATTGCTATGAAAGGAAAACACGTTTTTTTTACCAACTCGAAAGCATGCGGGTTCGGCTAATTCGATCCCCACTGACGCAGAGCTTACCGTAAGCTTGAAAACACAAGAAATTCATCGTGCAGTTGTTTTATATAAATTTATTTTCATCTTCTAGTGGCCGGCAATCTTTCTGCCCAAGAAGCAATCGTTTGTCGCTTGTGTTGCGTCTTGACACGTTGAGCTGCAGCATTTAAACATGGCGGCGTTCTTCGCCTGATGCTGGTTGAGTTGCGCTTCAAGATTAAGAAACAGAGAGACATTACAGACAATGACACAAAAATATTTGAATTCGTTCATTTTGCTGTATTTGGTTAATTCGACCTTTCGGATAATTCAAACAACTCCTGCTGTTGCGCAAGGGGTAGAGTAACTGGAGTCTACTGCAAATAGAGTCGCATGCCAGGCCCGCAGCTCCGTGGCGGAGTTCTCTGTTTACCGTGAACACCTTTTTCGAAAGCGTTCACTGCTGCTGTCAAATACACAACGGCACTGTCACGGTTCCGGTAACGACCAATATATGCCGCGTGCCTTTAGCCGTGACTTTCCACGGGGCGCAGGCGTGAGAGCGACGCCCCCGCACCATACTGCGCCAAGACGCAATGCGTTGCGTTGGTGCTCGTATAGTGTACACGTCACGCGCGTCTCAAGGTCGTCGGGGCCAGCGGCAGCTGCTGGGCTCCCTCGCCCTTGGCCCCACTTGCCTCCTCCTCACTTTTATCTAGGGCACGGAAACGCGAGCGCCTCGCCTCTTCCGCAAGGGCAAACGATTTGCCCTGCGACGCATGTATCAAGCAGCCTACCGCGGCCTGTAATGAAAAGGCGATAGAAAGCGATCGAGCGCTCTTTCTTTAGCCGTCGTAAAACGGCTGCGGAAACTGTGGGAGCTGCTTCTGCAGCAGCCCTCGTTTTCCCGCTTCTGTAATTTCCTTTTCTTTCTTACTCCTGCAATACTTACAGCATCCTTTAGTTCAATTTAGTTCAGCTCACTTTGTTTCTTTCTTACACAAGTATGAGGAGCGAGAGCTTAAGGCCATGTGGCCGAACGGAGGTTCTTGCTTCTGTTGACGTTCGACGTATAGGTATATTCTAGATATCATAGAGGTATATGAATTTACATACACTGAGCATACATTTCTTGACATACTTTCATCATGCACGTTGCACACGAAATACATTCACATAAATTATTCATCTGGCAATTTAGATATGCAACACAGAACGATACATACAC